>NC_134890.1:32040469-32065469 GCF_041734735.1 Babylonia areolata | reverse complement strand
GTTTGCAACTATTTCGTTTGTGAAGCTCACTCTTCTCTGTCTCTCTCTGTCTCTGTCTCTCTGTCTCTGTCTCTCTGTCTCCGTCTCTCTCTCTGTCTCCGTCTCTGTCTCTCTCTCTCTGTGTCTCTCTCTGTCTCTGTCTCTCTGTCTCTGTCTCTCTCTGTCTCTGTCTCTCTCTGTCTCCGTCTCTCTCTCTCTGTCTCTCTATGTCTCTGTCTCTGTCTCTCTCTCACTATGTATTAAGTGGATTGTTTTCGTTCTTCCTATTTTATTTTTAAGCTGTGTGTGCAACACGTGCACCCAAAATGTATACAGGTCGGTGACCTCACATTAAAATTCTTGAGTTCTCTCTCTCTCTCTCTCACACACACACACACACACACACACACACACACACACACACACACAGTCACACGCACGCACGCACGCATGCATGCACGCACGCACACACATTCCTGTGCATCACGCTATAACACCAAGTTACCACTTTGAAAAGAAAAAAATGGTCACCTTAAATTCCGTGAAGCTGTGAAAGAGAACTGTCGTTGTTATTGCTGCTGCTGCTGTTGTTATTGATGCTGTTATTGATGTCATTGATTTTGTTGCTGTTGTTGTTGTTGTTGATGTAACTGTTGTTGTTATTGATGCTATTCATGATGATGATGATGTTATTGATGTTACTGTTGTTTTTGTTGTTGTTATTGATGTGACTGTTGGTATTGCTGTTATTGATGTTGTTGTTATTGATTTTTTGTATTCGTATTTGTATTTCTCTTTTTTGTCACAACGGATTTCTCTGTGTGAAATTCAGGCTGCTCTCCCCAGGGAGAGCGCGTCGCTACACTGAGAGCGCCACCCCCTTTTTTAGTATTTTTTTTCTGCGTGCAGTTTTATTAGTTTTTCCTATCGAAGTGGGTTTTTCTACAGAATTTTGCCAGGGACAACCCTTTTATTGCCGTAGGTTCTTTTACGTGCGCTAAATGCATGCTGCACATGGGAACTCGATTTATCGTCTCATCCGAATGACTAGCGTCCAGACCATCACTCAAGGTCTAGTGGAGGGGGAGAAAATACCGGCGACTGAGCCGTGATTCGAAATTGTGCGCTCACATTCTCTCGCTTCCGAGGCGGACGCCATCACTCCACTTATAATGTGACTTTTGTTGTTGTTGTTGTTGTTGTTGATGTATACCCTAACTGTTGTTATTACTGATGTGACTTTTGTTGTTATTGATGTTGTTATTGTTATTGATGCTGTTATTGTTGTTATTGATGTTGTTGTTGTTGCTGTTGTTGTTGTTGTTGTTGCTGTAGTTATTGACGTATACCCTAACTGTTGTTGTTATTGATGTGACTTTTGTTGTTATTGTTGTTGATGTTGTTATTGTTATTGTTGTTATTGATGTTGTTGCTGTTGTTGTTGTTGTTGTTGCTGCTGTAGTTGTTGACGTATGCCCTGTTTTTGTTATTGATGTGACTTTTGTTGTTATTGTCGTTGATGGTGTTATTGATGTTGTCGTTGTTGTTGTCGTGTTGAGGTGGTGCTGCATGACCACAGGGAGGACCCCCTACCCATGACCCGAGGCTTCGTCATTGGCACCAACTGCACTGTGGAGGTGGAGATCAACAAGCAAGTGGTGAGCACGTGTGTGTGTGTATGTGTGTGTGTGTGTGTGTGTGTGTGTGTGTGTGTGTGTGTGTGTGTGTGTGTGTGTGTGCGCGCGCGCATGTGTGCGTGCGTAGGTGTCTGTATATGTGTGTGTGTGTTTGTGTCTGTGTATCTATGAATGCGTGTGTGCACGCACATAAAGAGAGAGAGGTGAAAGAGAGAGACAGACAGACAGACGGACGGAGATATACGGACAGAGATAGAGAAAGTGACATTATCAGTGTGTGGTTGTGACAGTGGCGGTGATCAGTGTCGCGTTAAGAGTTCTGGGGGAGTTATCCCCATCTGTCGGTCATGTTGCCTGAGGTGGATGCCGACATTCAATCAGAATGGAACGCCCGCGCGCCCCCCCACGCAAGCGCGCGCGCACACACACAGAAACACACAGACACACACACACACACACACACACACACACACACACACACACACACACACACACAAAAGCAAGCACCCTCTTCGCCCTGGTTCCCTGACCTTTCTTTTCCCTCTTCCCCACCTCCTCACCCATCCACCTCCACCCAAGTTGTCCCCCCCCCCACCCCGGCCCCAGCCCCGCGCCGCCCCACCGACAACGTTGTCCACCACCCCCACTTTCCACACCACCACCATCACCAACACACACACACACACACACACACGCACGCACATACACGCACACACGCCCCTCTCCCCCCCCCCCCCACACACGCACACACACACACGCACACACACACACAAGCAAGCATCCTAAGCCCCCCAAGAACCCTAACCTCTTTTATTTGCCCTTTGCCCCACCTTCTCACCTATCCACCCCCTCCCACGTTGCCGTCCCCCACCCCCCCACCTCCGTCCCCCCGTCGCCACCACCACCATCGCCACCAACACACACACACACACACACACACTTTAAAGTTCGAATGCTTTAAAGTTCGCAGTCCATAGCTATGTCTTATGGAATATCCTGCATGTGCTCACAACTTATTGCTTTTACTTTTTGTTTGCTTGTTGTGTTTAGTTTATAGTGTCCATAATTCCTATGATGGTTTTACGACAATTAAATGAGTTCTGAGTTCTGAGTTCACACACACACACACACACACACACACGTCACATGTCCGGTCCGGTGGGAAATCTGTGTGAGCGAGGAGCACCGACACAGATAACTGGAATGATTGCCCGCGGGCCGTGGTCCGTGGCGGGAGGTGTCACACTGCAGTGCACACTGTGTGTGTGTGGACAGACCGGAACAAGGGCGCCCCGGACTGTTAACTTCTCAACAATGTGGGTCAGCAACCTGTGATGGCAACGTGTGTGTGTGTGTGTGTGTGTGTGTGTGTGTGTGTGAACAACTTGTGTCAACAACTTTGGATCAGCATTGGTCAACAACGTGTGTCAACAGCCTGTGTCAACAGCCTGTGTCATCAGCGTGTGTCAACAACGTGTGTCAACAACGTGTGTCAGCAACGTGTATCAAAACCTTGGGTCAACAACTTGCGTCAACAAATGGGTCATACATGTCAACAATACGGGGTTAAATTCGCGTGTCAACATCATGTGTTTTTTGGGTTTTTTTTATCAGCATCATGTGTTGACGACGGTTGTCAGCAGCGTGTATCAACGACGTGTGTTAACAACATGGGTGGTCAACCCGTGTCAACAATATTTATCAACAACTTGGGTCAACAGCGTCTCCAGTGTAAAACCGAGTGTCAAAAATGTTTGTCAACAATGTAGGTCACGACGTGCGTCAGAAAAATGCGTCAACGTGTGTGAACATCTGTCAACAATATGGGTTAACAGCGTGTCTCAACATGGGTCAACAACACATACGAACGCACTTGCACACACACACACACACACACACACACACACACACACACAATTATTGTTCATTCCATCAGCAACGCGATGTATGTCTGTCTCTCTGTCTGTCTGTGTGTCTGTCTGTTTGGCACAGGGGGTAGGTAGGGGAGGGGGAGAAGGGGAAGGTGGAGGGCGCGGGGGTCCGGGGGGGGGGGGGGGGGGGGGGGGGAGGGGCAGCAGGACGACGCTAAGTGATTATTGTTCTGCTTGAATGATTTAGCGATAACCGGACCAATCAGGACACACCCACTAAACTATGATAGGCTTTCTCTTGATCACTGGCCACAAGGGGGATAGGGGTGACAGGTGACTGCACAGGGCGGTGATACATTATCTGAGGAGTCTCCACACGGAGGGGACGCAACTGCAAATTATTATTATCATCAGGCATACGATTGGCTCTTCTCTTCTGGCATACGATTGGCTCTTCTCTTCTGGCATACGATTGGCTTTTCTCTTCTGGCATACGATTGGCTTTTCTCTTCTGTTCTCTCCCTCAGAGAGAATTCAAATGGTCTCCGCCCCAACTGCAGTCTGTGATGGGTTTTTGTGAGGCCTCCGTCACTGACACTGCACTGTTCAAGGCTGGTAACGGGGCTGTCGGTTTCGTGTGTGTGTGTGTGTGTGTGTGTGTGTTTGGGGAAGTGGAGGTTGTTGGGGGTGCCCGGGAGGTGGAGGATACACAGACATCCGCATGAGTCCTGGCCTGATTGGAAACGTTGCGATTGTGGTGCTGTTGTGTTGTGTTGTTATGTAATGTGTTGTATTTAATTGTATTCAGAACGAAAACTCTCTCTCTGTGTATATGTGTATAGATAGACAGATAGATAGATAGGTGTATATATATATATATATATATATAGAGAGAGAGAGAGAGAGAGAGAGAGAGAGGTATTCAGAACTAAAACTATCTAGGACATCACTCCTCACCATGAAGAGTGAAGCTTTGAGCACAAGGTCGTCTACAGAAGATGCATGGATGGGCCCCGTCTTTATACACACACACACACACACACACACACACACACACACACACACACACACACACACACACACACACATACACACACACATGCATACACACATACACACACACATGCATACATACAGACACACACACGCACACATGGTCTGAAGGCATGCGGAGTGATGGCCCAGAAGTAACGCGTCCGCATAGGAAGCGAGAGAATCTGAGCGCGCTGATTCGAATCACGGCTCAGTCGCCACTATTTTCTCCCCTCTACTAGACCTTGAGTGGTGGTCTGGTCATTCGGATGAGACGATAAAGCAAAGTCCCGCGTGCAGCATGCATTTAGCGCACGTAAAAGAACCCACGGGCAACAAAAGGGTTGTCCCTGGCAAAATGCTATAGAAAAATCCACATCGATAGAAAAAAAACAAATAAAAATTGCACGCAGGAAAAAATACAAAAAAACAAAAAAAAAACAAAAAAAAACAAAGGGTGGCGCTGTAGTGTAGCAACGCGCTCTCCCTGGGAAGAGCAGCCCGAATTTCACACAGCGAAATCTGTTATGGCAAAAAGAGAAATACAATACAATACAATACATACATACACACATTTTTATCTAAATTGTGTCTTCCCCCCCCATTTTACGTTCTCTCTACTCAGCGCATCGGGCTGGCCAAACCGTTTCTGGCGTTCGGCACGGGAACGTGTGTGGACGTGGAGAAACCGGGGTTCGTGAATCCCCTTAAGCGCTACCCTTTCTACACCAAGGAGGCTTGTGAGACCGAGTGCTTCATCGACTCCGTCATCAAGATGTGTCGGTGTCGTCACTTCCTTCATCCGGGTCAGTTTGAGGCTGGTGTTTTTGTTTTTTAATCTGATTTTAAAATTTGTTTATTACCTCCCCGTTTTCTGTTCTCTCTGTCTGTGTGTGTGTGTGTGTGTGTGTGTGTGTGTGTGTGTGTGTCTTTGTCTCCGTCTATCTGTGTGTCTGTGTATCTGCCTCTCTGTCTCGCTCTCTCTCTCTCTTCCCCCCTGCTTTTGCCTCTCTCTCTCCCTCTGTCTGTCTGTCTGTCTGTCTCTCTTCTTTATCATTTTGATTTGTGATTTGGCGATTTTATTTTCATTATTGTGTGTGTGTGTGTGTGTGTGTGTGTGTGTGTGTGTGTGTGTGTGTGAGTGACATAGCAGTTTTAGTATGAAATAGACTGAATATTTGGAGACACGATATTGTGTGAAATGACACGATACTGTGTGAAATGACACGATAGTGTGTGAAACGACATAACACTGTGTGAAATGTTTGGAGACATGACTGTGTGAAATGACATGACACTGTGTGAAATGACATGACACTGTGTGAAATGACATGACACTGTGTGAAATGTTTGGAGACATGACTGTGTGAAATGACATGACACTGTGTGAAATGACATGATAGTGTGTGAAATGTTTGGAGACATGACTGTGTGAAATGACATGGCACTGTGTGAAATGACATGATAGTGTGTGAAATGTTTGGGACATGACTGTGTGAAATGACATGACACTTGTGAAATGACATGATAGTGTGTGAAATGTTTGGAGACATGACTGTGTGAAATGACATGACACTGTTTGAAATGACATGATAGTGTGTGAAATGACATGACACTTGTGAAATGACATGATAGTGTGTGAAATGTTTGGAGACATGACTGTGTGAAATGACATGACACTGTTTGAAATGACATGATAGTGTGTGAAATGACATGACACTTTTGAAATGACATGATAGTGTGTGAAATGACATGGCACTGTTTGAAATGTTTGGAGACATGACTGTGTGAAATGACACGGTACTGTGTAAAATGACATGCCGCTGTGTGATATGACACGATACTGTGTGAAATGACATGATACTGAGTGAAACGATGAGACAGTTTGCATGTTTGAAGACATGATGATAGGCTGAGTGAAATGACATGATACTGTGTGAAATGTTGAGACAGTTTGCATGTTTAAAGACATGATGATATTGAGTGAAATGACATGATAGTGTGTGAAATGATGAGACAGTTTGCATGTTTAAAGACATGATGATATTGAGTGAAATGACATGATACTGTGTGAAATGATGAGACAGTTTGCATGTTTAAAGACATGATGATATTGAGTGAAATGACATGATAGTGTGTGAAATGACATGATACTGTGTGAAATGTTGAGACAATCTGCATGTTTAAAGACATGATGATATTGAGTGAAATGACATGATACTGTGTGAAATGATGAGACAGTCTGCATGTTTAAAGACATGATGATATTGAGTGAAATGACATGATAGTGTGTGAAATGACATGATACTGTGTGAAATGATGAGACAGTCTGCATGTTTAAAGACATGACGATATTGAGTGAAATGACATGATACTGTGTGAAATGATGAGACAGTCTGCATGTTTAAAGACATGATGATATTGAGTGAAATGACATGATACTGTGTGAAATGATGAGACAGTCTGCATGTTTAAAAACATGGTGATATTGAGTGAAATGACATGATACTGTGTGAAACGATGAGACAGTCTGCATGTTTAAAGACATGATGATATTGAGTGAAATGACATGGTACTGTGTGAAATGATGAGACAGTTTGCATGTTTGAAGATATGATGATATTGTGTGAAATGACATGATACTGTGTGAAACGATGAGACAGTCTGCATGTTTAAAGACATGATGATAGACTGAGTGAAATGACATGTTGAAATGTTCGGAGGCATGACACCGTAAGAAGTGACATGGTGTCGTGTGAAACGTTTTGAAACAAAGATATTCTGTGAAGTATTCGGAGACGTGATAGTGCGGTGTGAAATGTTGCAGGCAACGAAACGATGTGTTCTCTACAGACCTTAAGAACGTGCTTCAGACAGGCTGAAGGTGATTCGTCTGTCTGTCTGTCTGTTTGTCTGTCTCTTTCTTTTTCTCTGCCTCTCTGTCTGTCTTTCTTCTTTTTGTCCGTCTGTCGGGAGGAAGGTGGCAGGATAGTTATTGTATTGTATTGTATTGTATTGTATTTCTCTCTTTGTCACAACAGATTTCTCTGAGTGAAATTCGGGCTGCTCTCCCCAGGAAGAGCGCGTCGCTACACAATAGCGGCCCCCCCCCCTCCCCCCCCCCCCCCCTTTTTTTTTTTTTTTCCTGCATGCAGTTTTATTTGTTTTTCCTATCGAAGTGGATTTGTCTACAGAATTTTGCCAGGAACAACCCTTTTGTTGCCGTGGGATCTTTTACGTGCGCTAAGTGCATGCTGCACACGGAACCTCGGTTTATCGTCTCATCCGAATGACTTGCGTCCAGACCACCACTCAAGGTCTAGTGGAGGGGGAGAAAACATCGGCGGCTGAGCCGTGATTCGAACCAGCGCGCTCAGATCCTCTCGCTTCCTAGGCGGACGCGTTACCTTCAGGCCATCACTCCACTTACTCAGCTGCCTGTATAGAGAGTTCTTGAGGGTGTGGGTTCGAATCCTCCTCTCTCTCCTCCCCCTTTCTCCCAGGTTTGACTGGAAAATCAGACTGAGCCTTCTAGACATTCGGATGAGACGATAAACCGAGGTCCCGTGTGCAGCAGCTCCCCACTTGGTGCACTGGAAAAGAACCCATGGCAGCGGGAGTGTTGTCCTCTGGCAAAATTCTGTAGAAGAAGTCCACTCTGATCGGCGCACCAATATATAGGCATGCACTCATGGTCTGACTGAGCACGTTGGGCAATGCTGCCGGTCAGACATCTGCCTAGCAGATGGTGTGTAGCGTTTATGGATTTGTCCGAACGCAGTGACGCCTCCTTGAGAAACTGAAACTGAAACTGAAACTGCCCGCCTGTTTTTGTCCCTGTATCTTTCTGCTTCTCTTTGTCTCTGTCTGTCTGTCTGTCTGTCTGTCTGTCTCTCTCTCTCTCTCTCTCTCTCTCTATATATATATATATATATATATATATCCCTCTCCCTCTCTCCCCCTCTCTCTCTATCATTTTGTGTCCCCGTCTCGGTCGGTCTGTCTGTCAGTCTGTCTGTCCGTTTGTCTGTCTGTCTGTCTCCCCTTTCCTGTCCCTTTCTCTCTGAGTATGTCGATAGGTAAGTGTGTGTGTGTGTGTGTGTGTGTGTGTGTGTGTGTGTGTGTGTGTGTGTGTGTGAGTGTGTGTGTGTGTGTGTGTGTGTGAGTGTGTGTGTGTGTGTGTGTGTGTGTATGATTTAGACAGACAGACAGACAGACAGATAGAAACCGAGAGTGTGGTAATCTGTTATTCATGCTGTCGTCTTGTAGAATCTTTGATACATTTCAGTGTTACCATACGCACATGTCCCCACCCATGCGAACAAAGTGATGGTTAGGAGAAGAATCGAATCTTTGACTCAGAAATCAGCGAGAGGTCTCATTGTCCCCATTGTCTGCAGGAGACAGAGACAGAGACAAGAGCTGTTGTGAGACAGAGACAGAGACAGAGACAAGAGCTGTTGTGAGACAGAGACTGAGATCCAGACAGAGCCATTGAAAATAAATATTCATGAGACGCTGAGCACGTGCTGGGCTGAACGGCAGAACTGAAAAGGCTGGATATTGGCCAGCTTTAGTGGCGTCTGTTGGCTGATGATTGGGATGTGCTATGGCGATGACTGTAGATTAGTTCTATGGTGCTATGGCGATGACTGTAGATTAGTTCTATGGTGCTATGGCGATGACTGTAGATTAGTTCTATGGTGCTATGGCGATGACTGTAGATTAGTTCTATGGTGCTATGGCGATGACTGTAGATTAGTTCTATGGTGCTATGGCGATGACTGTAGATTAGTTCTATGGCGATGACTGTAGATTAGTTCTATGGCGATGACTGTAGATTAGTTCTATGGTGCTATGGCGATGACTGTAGATTAGTTCTATGGTGATGACGGTGGATAAGTACCGGCGTTGAATAAGTCACAGAAGAGACTGGAAAAAGTGTTGAACTGACTTACTGTATGTTGGTCTCGCGAAGTTTCTCTCTCTCTCTCTCTCTCTCTCTCTCTCTCTCTCTCTCTCTCTCTCTCTCTCTCTCTCTCTCTCTCTCTCTCTCTCTCTCTCTCTCTTCCCCTTTCTTTCCTTTTTTGTTTTTGTTTTTGTTTCTCAGAGAATAAAGCTATATGTGTGGTTTAAAAAATATATTTTATTTCATTTTTTAAATTTTTTTATATATATCTTTTTTTTTATAATGCTGTTATTTCTCGTTTGAGTGTGGTGTAATTCAAGGTCTAAAGAACTGAAATGTGAGGGTTTTAAAGCATCACATAACTAAGTTGCTGATTAATAATAATAATAGTAATAATAATAATAATAATAATAATAATAATAATATTAATGTGTGTATATATATATGTGTGTGTGTGTGTGTGAGAGAGAGAGAGAGAGAGAGAGAGAGTCGCTTGGGCCGGGCTGTCATGACGTCACTGCACGTGCCGGTTTCAGCCAATCACTATGGCGGGGGCACAGGGCGGGGTGGGTGTGCCTGTCCAATGCCGTGCAAGCAGAACATCTACTCCTCCGGTGTCTCCTTCGCCAACTTCAGGACCACGGCCATGTTCAATGATATGTGAGTGTGATGATGACAGCGATGATGAGGATGATGATGAGGATGATATGAGTGTGCTCGGATACGAATAAAGATTGATCAAACCGATGATGATGATGATGATGATGATGGTATCTGAGTATGCTCGGATGCGAATTAAGAATGATGATGATCATGATGATGATGATGATGGTATCTGAGTATGCTCGGATGCGAATTAAGAATGATGATGATGATGATGATGATGGTATCTGAGTATGCTCGGATGCGAATTAAGAATGATGATGATCATGATGATGGTATCTGAGTATGCTCGGATGCGAATTAAGAATGATGATGATCATGATGATGATGGTATCTGAGTATGCTCGGATGCGAATTAAGAATGATGATGATGATGATGGTATTTGAGTTTGCTCGGATGCGAATTATGGTGACAACGATGATGATGATGGTATGTGACTGTGCTGGGATACGAATTAAAAAAAAAAAGATGATGATGATGACCTGTCAGTGTGCTCGAATGCGGATGAAGGATGATGATGATGATGATGATGATGATATGTGGGTGTGCTTGGGTATGAATAAAGAATGATGAAGCAGGCAAACCAGACAATAGAGAGTTACAGTAGTCAAGGCGAGAGAGAAACGACAAGTCTAGATGTTGATGTTAACAACAACAACAACTATGATAATGATTGTACTACTGCTGCTACTGATACTACTATTAAGACTTCGTGTGTGTGTGTGTGCGTCCGTGTGTGTTGTGCGTGCGTGCGTGCATGTGTGTGTGTGTGTGTGTGTGTTGTGTGTGTGTGTGTGTGTGTGTGTTGTGTCTGTGCGGTGTGTGTGTGTGTGTGTGTGTGTGTGTGTGTGTGTGTGTGTGTGCTGTCCAGTCTGAAGGGCAGCATGCCATACGGGGTGACCAGCCTGCACCTGTACTTCCCGGACCCCATAGTGACCACCATTGAACAGGTGCCCGTCTACTCTCTGGAGGGGCTGCTCGGTAAGGCTACTTTATTCTTTCTTTCTTTCTTTCTTCTTTCTTTCTTTCTTTCTTTCTTCCTTCTTTCTTTTTTCCCCACCTGTACTTCCCGGACCCCATAGTGACCACCATTGAACAGGTGCCCGTCTACTCTCTGGAGGGGCTGCTCGGTAAGGCTACTTTATTCTTTCTTTCTTTCTTTCTTTCTTTCTTCTTTCTTTCTTTCTTCTTTCTTTCTTTCTTCTTTCTTTTTTCCCCACCTGTACTTCCCGGACCCCATAGTGACCACCATTGAACAGGTGCCCGTCTACTCTCTGGAGGGGCTGCTCGGTAAGGCTACTTTATTCTTTCTTTCTTTCTTTCTTCTTTCTTTCTTTCTTTCTTTCTTTTTTCTTTTTTCCCCACCTGTACTTCCCGGACCCCATAGTGACCATCATTGAACAGGTGCCCGTCTACTCTCTGGAGGGGCTGCTCGGTAAGGCTACTTTATTCTTTCTTTCTTTCTTTCTTCTTTCTTCTTTCTTTCTTTCTTCTTTCTTTTTTCCCCACCTGTACTTCCCGGACCCCATAGTGACGACCATTGAACAGGTGCCCGTCTACTCTCCGGAGGGGCATTTCGGTACGGCTTCTATTTTTCTTCTTCTGCTGCTGGTGCTTCTTTTCCCCCTCCTCCTCCTGCTTCTTCTTCTTCTGCTACTTCGTCTTCTTCTTCTTCTGCTTGTTTTTCGTCTTCTTTTTCTTCTTCTACGTCGTCTTCTTCTTCATCTTTTTTTTTTATTTAATTTTTTTTTTATTGTTCTTCATCATCACCATCATCATCATCTTCTTCTTCTACTTCTACTTCTTCTGCTTCTTCTTCTTCTACTTCTTCTTCTTCTTCTTGGTGGTTGGAGTGATATTCCTTGATTTTACAAAAGCGTTTGACTTAATCAATCACGAAAGATTGCTTCAAAAATTGAAATGTTATGGTATTGACGATAACTGCTTATTGTTTCTCAGGTCTTACCTAGAAAACCGTATTCAGTCTGTCTATTCACGTGGCTTTATTTCTTCCAAAAGGCATGTTCCAAGAGGAGTACCACAGGAGTCAGTTCTAGGCCCTCTCTTATTTTCCTTGTATATCAACGATCTACCTTTATCAGTTCAACATGCAATCTGTGATTTATTTGCTGATGATACATCAGTACAATATGCTAGCCACAATGTTGACGAAATTAATTATCATCTGAATGCCAACATGAAATCTGTCGAAAACTGGTGTGATGCTAATGATATGGTCGTGCACCCTGAAAAGAACAGAATGCATGTTAATTTGTCCTCGTCAGAAAAGACAGAACATGAAAGAAGCACAACTTAACATAAAATATAAAGACAATATTATTAAACAAGTTACAAAGCATATGCTGTTAGGCATTACTATTGATCAAAATCTTTCGTGACAGGAACATATTCATTGCCTTATAAAACAAGTATCATCTGGTGTATTCCAATTGTCACAGATCAAACACTTTATTGATAATCATTCTAGACGCGTGTTTTACTTTGCATATATACAGTCTCGCCTCAGCTATTGCTCGATTATTTGGGGTAAATGTCCGTCTTCTACATTAAAGCCACTTTGCTCTTTACAAAAACGTGCCATTAAGATGATTAACTATGTAAATACCACAGGCGGATCTGTGCACAATATGTACAAAGAACTTCAAATATTACCTGTTCATCTACTTATCAGATATAACACATTGATTCTTATGCATAAAATTGTTCATAACGCATGTCCACAATATTTAAAATCATTATTTTGTTTCCAGTTCCATCCTAAATCAGACAGAGCTATTGTCCCAAAGCCTAAAATTGATTTATTTAAGATGAGACTCATTTAATGGAAGCAAAGAATGGAACATGCTTCCAAAGACATGTCGTCAAATTCCAGCCATATCTCTCTTTAAAACTAACATAAGAATATTTCTATTCGATACATTTGATAAACCTACTCGCGGTCTTTTGCAAATGCTTTCTTGTACTCAGTCCACTAGCTGCCATGCCATGATGAATGAAAAATTGAATGTATGTATATGTGTGAACAGTAAGTGCGTGTGTGTGTTTGAGTGTGTGGGCGTGAATGTGTACGTATGTCTTTGCTTGTTTTGTAATGGTGTGTGTGTGTGTGTGTGTGTGGGGGTGTGTGTGTGTGTGTGTGTGTGTGTGTGTGTGTGTGTGTGTGTGTGTGCGTGTGTGTGTAAGTACGTACATACATGTAATGTACCAATTGTTCCAGTTTTCATCGCTTTATTACCTTAAATAGAATATTCCAGTTACTATTCTTTTTCGTCGTTCTTATTATTTTATTTTATTTCAATTTATTTCTTTATTTTTATGTTTTGTGTCGTTCTTTATTTTTGTTTTGTGTCGTTAAATGGGCAGAATTGTAAAAAAGGCCTTTACTGTTCATAATTCTTTACCCATTAAAGATTCAATCAATCAATCTTCTTCTTCTTCTTCTTCTTCTGCTTGGTTTCCTTCTTCTTCTTCTTCTTCTACTTCGTCTTCTTCATCTTTCCTATTGTTCTTCAGCATCATCATCATCATCATCTTCTTCTTCTTCTGCTTGGTTTTCTTCTTCCTCCTCTTCTTCTACTTCGTCTTCTTGTTCTTGTTCTTCGTCTTCATCTTTCTTCTTCTTGTCCTTCGTCTCCACCACCTGCACTTCCCTGACCCCATAGTGACCACCATTGAACAGGTGCCCGTCTACTCTCTGGAGGGGCTGCTCGGTAAGGCTTCTTTCTTCTTTCTTTCTTTCTTTCTTCTTTCTTCTTTCTTTCTTTCTTTCTTCTTTCTGTTTTCCCCACCTGTACTTCCCGAACCCCATAGTGACCATCATTGAACAGGTGCCCGTCTACTCTCTGAAGGGGCTCGTCGGTACGGCTTCTTTCTTCTTCTTCTGCTGCTTCTTCTCCTTCTGCCTGCCTGTGTGTCTGTCTGTGTGGTGTCTCTCTTCTCTCTGTGTGTCTCTGTCTCTGTCTCTCTCTTTTTCTTCTTCTTCCTGCTTCAGTTTTTTCTCTAAATGTTTTTTCTTCTGCTTTTATAATTTTGAACTCCGGGGCTGGGTAGGAAAAAAAAATCTGGTTATTTTGCTTATCTCAATACCCTGGAAAAAAAAAAGAAGTTCGTTCGTTCGCGTTTCTTCTTGTTCTTGTTCTTCTTCATCTTGTTGTTGTTGTTCTTCTTCTTGTTCTTCTTCTTCTTCTTCTTAATCTTCTTGTTCTTGTTCTTGTTCTTCTTCATCTTGTTGTTGTTGTTCTTCTTCTTGTTGTTGTTGTTCTTCTTCTTAATCTTCTTGTTCTTGTTCTTGTTCTTCTTCATCTTGTTGTTGTTGTTCTTCTTCTTGTTCTTGTTCTTCTTCTTCTTAATCTTCTTGTTCTTGTTCTTGTTCTTCTTCATCTTGTTGTTGTTGTTGTTGTTCTTGTTCTTGTTCTTCTTCTTCTTAATCTTCTTGTTCTTGTTCTTCTTCATCTTGTTGTTGTTGTTCTTCATCTTGTTGTTGTTCTTCTTCTTCCGTGTTTATTGTTTGTTCACTTTAAGGTTCTTTGGACAGTTTCAGTTTCAGTTTCAGTAGCTCAAGGAGGCGTCACTGCGTTCGGACAAATCCATATACGCTACACCACATCTGCCAAGCAGATGCCTGACCAGCAGCGTAACCCAACGCGTTTAGTCAGGCCTTGAGAAAAAAAGGAAATAAATAATAGATAAATACATGAAAAAGAACTACTACTACTACTACTAATATGTATAAGGCGCAAAAACTTGATGAAGTCAACTATAAGCGTACAAAAAATAATTAAAAATAAATAAATAAATACGTCGTAGTCATTCTTTTCAGTATGCTAAAACATATTCATACAATTCTGTTTTGGAGAATGGGTGAGGGGTTGATAGTGCGGAGAGGTGGTGATGATGGGGGTGAATATGGCTTCTTTTTTCCTTCTGTTTTTCTTTCTTTTTTCAGTCTTGTCTACTGCATGTATTTGTCTGGCAGTGTGCTTGCCTGCATGTCTCTCTGTTTGTGTGTCTGTCTTGCTGTCTCTCTCTCTCGTCTCTCGTGAGTGAGTGAGTGAGTGTGTGTGTGTGTGTGTGTGTGTGTGTGTGTGTGTGGCGCGCGCGCGCACGCGCATGTATGTATGTATCTTCATGAGCATGTGCGTGATTACGCTCGTGTATGGGCACGTGAGTTTGTATACGAGGTAAGAAGATGAGATAAGATTATTAAAAAATATTAAAAAAAAATAATATTAAAAATAAACACCACTTAATAACATGAAATGTGCGAGCGCGTGACATACACGTGACATGCAATCAGTGATAGCGATTGCATACACGTTGGTTTTTTTTGTTTTGTTTTTTTCTTCTCCCCCAGGATCTATCGGCGGACAGGTGGGGCTCTTCATGGGCTTCAGCCTGGTGACGGTGGCCGAGATGTGCGAGCTCATCTTCCTCCTCTGCACGCGCAGCCGCCGCCTCTTTTCGGAGGAGACCAGGCACGTGCTGGCCCATCCTCACCCTGCCCAGGTCCGCTAGATCCAGTGGTGGACTTTTTTTTTCTTCTTTTTTTTTCCAAGAGAGGGAGGAGGTGGGTGGTTGTGAGGAAGAGTGAGTGACAAAGGAAGGGGTGGGGGGAGTTCTGTGGGAGTGTTCTTGTGGGGTAGAGTGAGGGAGGGGGGAGTTCTGGGGGAGTGTTCTTGTGAGGTAGAGTGAGGGAGAATGGAGGGGGAGTTCTGGGGGAGTGTTCTTGTGGGGTAGAGTGAGGGATAAGGGAGGGGGGAGTTCTGTGGGAGTGTTCTTGTGAGGTAGAGTGAGGGAGAATGGAGGGGGAGTTCTGTGGGAGTGTTCTTGTGAGGTAGAGTGAGGGAGGGGGAGTTCTGTGGGAGTGTTCTTGTGAGGTAGAGTGAGGGAGAAGGGAGGGGGAGTTCTGTGGGAGTGTTCTTGTGAGGTAGAGTGAGGGAGAAGGGGGGAGTTCTGTGGGAGTGTTCTTGTGAGGTAGAGTGAAGGAGGGGAGTTCTGTGGGAGTGTTCTTGTGAGGTAGAGTGAGGGAGAAGGGGGGAGTTCTGTGGGAGTGTTCTTGTGAGGTAGAGTGAAGGAGGGGAGTTCTGTGGGAGTGTTCTTGTGAGGTAGAGTGAAGGAGGGGAGTTCTGTGGGAGTGTTCTTGTGAGGTAGAGTGAAGGAGGGGAGTTCTGTGGGAGTGTTCTTGTGAGGTAGAGTGAAGGAGGGGGGAGGGGGAGTTCTGTGGGAGTGTTCTTGTGAGGTAGAGTGAGGGAGGGAGAGTTCTGGGGGAGTGTTCTTGTGAGGTAGAGTGAGGGAGGGAGAGTTCTGGGGGAGTGTTCTTGTGAGGTAGAGTGACGGAGAAGGGTGGGGGAGGAGTTCTGTGGGAGTGTTCCTGTGAGGTAGAGTGAGGGAGGGAGAGTTCTGGGGGAGTGTTCTTGTGAGGTAGAGTGAGGGAGGGGGAGTTCTTGGGGAGTGTTCTTGTGATGTAGAGTGAGAGATAAGGGAGGGGGGAGTTCTGTGGGAGTGTCCTTGTAGTGAGGGATAAGGGAGGGGGGGAGTTCTGGGGGAGTGTTCTTGTGAGGTAGAGTGAGGGATAAGGGAAGGGGGAGTTCTGGGGGAGTGTTCTTGTAGTGAGGGATAAGGGAGGGGGGAGTTCTGGGGGAGTGTTCTTGTGAGGTAGAGTGAGAGAGAAGGGAGGGGGGAGTTCTGGGGGAGTGTCCTTGTAGTGAGGGATAAGGGAGGGGGGGAGTTCTGGGGGAGTGTTCTTGTGAGGTAGAGTGAGAGAGAAGGGAGGGGGGAGTTCTGGGGGAGTGTCCTTGTAGTGAGGGATAAGGGAGGGGGGAGTTCTGGGGGAGTGTTCTTGTGAGGTAGAGTGTTCTTGTGAGGTAGAGTGAGAGAGAAGGGAGGGGGGAGTTCTGGGGGAGTGTTCTTGTGAGGTAGAGTGAGAGAGAAGGGAGGGGGAGTTCTGTGGGAGTGTTCTTGTAGTGAGGGATAAGGGAGGGGGGAGTTCTGGGGGAGTGTTCTTGTGAGGTAGAGTGAGAGAGAAGGGAGGGGGGAGTTCTGTGGGAGTGTTCTTGTGAGGTAGAGTGAGGGAGGGGGAGTTCTGGGGGAGTGTTCTTGTGAGGTAGAGTGAGAGAGAAGGGAGGGGGGAGTTCTGGGGGAGTGTTCTTGTGAGGTAGAGTGAGGGAGAAGGGAGGGGGGAGTTCTGGGGGAGTTCTGGGGGAGTTCTGTGGGAGTGTTCTTGTGAGGTAGAGTGAGAGAGAAGGGAGGGGATGGGGTTCTGGGGGAGTGTTTATGTGTGAAGGGAGGTCCTCCACTAGACAGGTCCGCTAAGTCAAGAAAGGGACTTTTTTTCCCAGAGATGGAAGGGGGGTGGGGGGGGAGGGGGTGGCAGGAAGAGTGAGGGAGAACGGAGGGGCTGAGTGGAGGGGGGGGGGATGGGGGGGGGGGGTCTCGGGGAGTGTTTTTGTGTGAGGGGAGTTCCACCACTAGGCAGGTCCGCTAGTCAAGTGGGACTTTTCCTGGAGAAGGGGTGGGTGGTGAACACCGGACCATGTACTGATCGTGAAACAGAGTTCATTCCGACGTCTTTTGTGGACCCTGCTCCAGGGCAGTGCTGTATAACATGGACTTCTAGAATGGGCTTGAAGTCACGCTGTTGTATTGTATTGTATTGTATTGTATTGTATTGTAAGTCTTGCATAACATCGGATCGTATCGTATCGTATCTCATCTTATGTTATCCAATTGTTTCGTATCGCATCGTATCGTATCGTATTACTATTTTGTCACCACAGATTTCTCTGTGTAAAATCTTGGGCTGCTCCCTCCGGGGGTATGGGAAATTTTGGTGATCAGTTGTACTTTGTTGACTTTTAATTGGTCTTGTCTTCTCTTATCTTTCGACTGTCGTGCTGGAATTGTTTTCTGCAGGTATATTGTGTGTAGCACCGTTTCAGGAATGACATTTTGCGTGGCTTGTTGGGTGGGCATGTGTGTGTGCGTGCGTGTGTGTGTGCGTGCGTGTGTGTGTGTGTTGTGGTTTTGTGCGTGCGTGTGTGTGTTGTGGTTTTGTGCGTGCGTGTGTGTGTGTGTTGTTTTGTTTTGTGTGTGTGTGTGTGTTGTGTTGTTGGGGTTTTTTTGTTTTGTTTTGTTTTTTGTCTTGTGTGTGAGTGTGTTGTGGTTTTGTGTGTGTGTGTGTGTGTGTGTGTTGTGGTTTGTGTGTGCGTGCGCGTGTGTGTGTGTGTGTGTGTTAATGTGTGTGTGTGTGTGTTAATGTGTGTGTGTGTGTGTGTGTGTGTTGGGGTTTGGGGGTTGAGGGCCTCAGGAGTGTGACGCACCTTTTCTAACAGGTACAGGAGGAAAAACACAATGGATCAATCGAAACAAGAAGAAAAGACCGGTAACGTGCAGTAACCCCCGACATGATAGAACAAAAAAAAAAACATTCTGCATTGATTTCCTTATATAACGTGTACTGTTTACTGGCTGGATCCTTGTTCTTCTTGCTCTGTTCTGCTTGATGATTGGTTACTGGTCTGCTTGTGTGTGTGTGTGTGTGTGTGTGTGTGTGTGAGTGTGGTCTTCAAGACTGAGGATGTCGTGTTGTGAACGGGTATAGATCTGTCTCTTAAAATGTGTACTGACTATGGGATTTGTGTTCTCATGTTCCAGATGCGTGTGCAATCCGTGTTTGAAGTCGTCTGTATGGTGTGCGAATAATCGTGTGTATTATATCAGATTGACGTAAGCTTACAGTTGGGCCAACAGTAAAGTAAGAGCTGTATGATCGAAGGTTTCTCCATTGCAGTAGGAAGTCATTTACAGTTTAGTCTTCTGTGATGGCTCTAAAACTAGGAGGCAAGGTTGTACTGGCTCTTCGTACTACATCCTTGGGGGTAGTTGGCCTTGGGGGCTAGCTGGCCTTTAGGGGCCATCCCAACGCCGACTGTCCTGAAACCCGCTTGGCCGAGAGAGTCGGGGGGTGTAACTTGGGCAAGACACTCTCCACAAGAATCAAATTCCAGCCCAGATAGTTCGGACATATTTTTCATGGAAGTGAGCGCGAGCGGTTATATGTTTATTCTGTTATTTATTCACTTTTTCCCGTTCATTTACTCGTTTATTTATAACAGACTTTCGTAAAAGGGGAAAAGAGTTACGAATGCCAAGCTTTCCAATGATGGACAGATACAGTGACACATCATATGAAATGATGATGGACAGATACAGTGACACATCATATGAAATGATGATAGACAGATACAGTGACACATCATATGAAATGATGATAGACAGATACGTAAATAAACGTGTGTAAATCTACCAGCATTCCTTTGTAAATACAACATAAGTTTATCTGCGAAGAAGTTAAAACCATGAAAACACGAGACATCCCTCGCTGTACATCTGAATTAAGTTTGGTGATGTCATCAAGTGATGTCATCAAGTGATACTTATGACGTACAAAAGTATGGTGATGTCATCAAGTGATATGTCATCAAGTGATACTTATGACGTGCAAAAGTTTGGTGATATCATCAAGTGATACTAATGACGTACAAAGGTTTGGTGATGTCATCAAGTAATGCTAAATTACGAACATAATTTTTCCTTGCTTTTGTATTCAAAGTGAGAGAAATTTTCTGCTTCGTTAAAGAAAATGTATGTTTTATGGTCTACATTCAGGCTTATTTGATGCTTACGTTGTTTCAGCAAGTTCTGCTCTTTTCATGTGCATCCCCGTCACTTGGTTCCTTGACCTAAATGTCAATGAACTATTCTTGCCTCTCTCTCTCTCTGTCTCTCTCTCTCTCTCTCTCTCCGTCTCTCTCTCTCTGTGACACATGAGTGTGACAATGACAATGGAGGTGTCATTGCTCACGCTGTGTGATCCATTATTTCTTCTCGTTTTTTGGTTTTTTTTGTTGTTGTTGTTGTTTTGTTTCTTCTTCTTCTTCTTCTTGGTCCACGTCATTGCTATGGGCCGGACGCCTGACAAATAAAAACTTTGTCATTGTCATTCTCGTTGTCATTGTTATTCTCTCTCTCTCTCTCTCGCTCACACACACACGCACACACACACACACACACACACACTCACACACACACACACTCGCACACGCACACGCACAGAACGACGGATGGACAAACACTGAGAGACAGAAAGGGGCACAGAGAGAAACAGACACACACATGAACTGAGACACAGAGAGATTATAATTTTTCTTCTTTAAAAAGAAAACACCACCACAAAGCTTTCACTTCTGGACATCGAACATGCAAACTGAGAACTCGGATGTGCCAAACGGAAATGTGCAGTCATTTTGTTTTTTTTGGAATCCGAAAAGAACATGCCGTTTTATCTTTGCTCATTTTTAATTGCTCAAATATTGATGAAGTGTAATAAATAGATGGTGGCTAAATTTGATTGTCATGGTGGTGCTTCTGCTAGTAGTAGCAATATTAGTAGTTGTTGTAGTAGTTGTTGTAGTAGTGGTAGTAGATCTAACGACAGTTATGAATGTGGACGTTGTTGTAGTCAGTTGTTTTGTTCGATTTCACTAATTGCTATACACGCAAAGATGACACTGAGAGCTCGAGAAATACAATACAAAATACTAAGCATTGAATTTCATTTTTTCTTCTTTTTTTCGTTTTTTTTTTTTTTTTTTTTTTTTCCCAGTGGCGGAGATCATAGGATTTACTGCTGATTACCTGGATTGGGAAGATCAAGTACCAAGGATTGAATTTTATTCGATTTTTTTTTCAGTGTTAATCATAGGATTTATTGCTGATCAACTGGATTGAGAAGATCAAAATACTACGGATTGTATTTTATTCGATTTTTTTTCAAATAGCAACCACAGGATTTACTGCTGATTAACTTCAATAGAAGATAAAATACTTTCTTTTCAAAATGGAAATGAACACAACGCGGAACGGGCAAAACTGGCGATATTCATCTATCAATCAGT
The DNA here is from genome assembly GCF_041734735.1 of Babylonia areolata. Classification (NCBI taxonomy): domain Eukaryota; kingdom Metazoa; phylum Mollusca; class Gastropoda; order Neogastropoda; family Buccinidae; genus Babylonia; species Babylonia areolata. Next base: position 32,044,401 of record NC_134890.1, on the reverse strand, counting down.
TATTATAGTATACTATGCCAGGGAATATTCTACGCATCAAGTAACTATGCTGTTACGTTCGTGACACGCAAAAAAGAAAAGGAAAAAAAGAAGAAAAAAGGTGTGTGTGTTTGGGGGGAAGGGGGGAGTATGCATTTTCGTGCAAAAACAGAACTCGGAACTCAAAACGTTTATTATTATTATTATTATTATTCAAGGAAACAAGAAGAGCGAGTCTGCCCCGAAGAGGTCTGGGTTTTCCATAATTATCATCACTACTGCGTTGTTTTTGCTGTTATTATTGCCAATATTATTTTCTACCCATGCCACGCATTCCCTGCATTCCTTGCATACCCTGCATTCCTTGCATACCCTGCATTCCCTGCATTCCTTGCATACCTTGCATTCCCTGCATTCCTTGCATTCCCTGCATTCCCATCATTCCCATCATTCTCCTCATGTTCATCCTCTGAGATGCGGGTGACCCCGCCGGTAGGATGTAGTCCAAGGGGGTAGGACATTTAGCCTGACACCGGCAGACTGTGGGAATTCTCATCACGATGGTTTGGAATCTGAAAAAAAGACATACATACAGATAGACAGACAAATAGATAACAAATACAGACAATAATTTTTACAATGGAGTGATGGCCTAGAGATAACGCGTCCGCCTAGGAAGCGAGAGAATGTGAGCGCGCTGGTTCGAATCACGGCTCAGACGCCGATATTTTCTCCCCCTCCACTCGACCTTGAGTGGTGGTCTAGACGCCAGACATTCGGATGAAACGATAAACTGAGATCCCGTGTGCTAGCATGCACTTAGCGCACGTAAAAGAAACCACGGCAACCAAAGGGTTGTTCCTGGCAAAATTCTGTAGAAAAATCCACTTCGATAGGAAAAACAAATAAAACTGCACGCAGGAAAAAAAAAGAAAAAAAAAGGGGGTGGCACTGTAGTGTAGCGACGCGCTCTCCCTGGGGAGAGCAGCCCGAATTTCACACAGAGAAATCTGTTGTGATAAAAAGAAATACAAATACAAATACAAAAGAACGGATAAATAGGGAGAAAGATCGACTGATGAATAGAGAGATTTATGTAATATGTTGATAATTCTTTTTAATAGATAGACAGAACTTAAAACGTTTTTTTAATATTTTTTTTATTCAAGGATTAAGATTTTAGGCATGGCCCATTCTTCTGCAGGAAGGTAGAGAGAGAAAGACAGATAGATAAACAGACACAAAGATAGAGAGAGAGAGACAAAGACAGACAGATAGATAGACAGATAGACCGTTGGGAAAGAAGGAAGGAAAACAGACAGACAGATGCCTGAGATACATATGACATGCGAGTTCGTCCTGTTCTCCCAACCTGTCCTTTCATAGTCTGTGTTGAATACTTCACAGTAAAAAAATCACTCACACCGTGAGTGCGCACAAGCCTGCAAGAATGCCCAGCTGAAGTGGAAAAAGCCTTGTCAAGACAATTTCACGGCTGCCTATCCAAATCACTACAACACAACCAAAAGAAACCGCAATAGCGAGTCTCTCTCTCTCTCTCTCTCTCTCTCTCTCTCTCACAGGCACGCGAGCGCGCGCATACATACACGCGTACTCACATGGCCACAAACACACACACACACAAACACACGCACACACACACATACAAAAGACACACATGCGCATGCACACGCACACGCAAACAATTATCTTACATCACAAATAAGAAAACACTACTGCTACTGCTACCACACACACACGCCTCCTCCCATCTTGACACGAGCCAATCCATTCCCAGCAGAGCGAAGCGAAACTCAGACCTGCTGAGAACAGTCCGTTCCCGGTCCAGCCAATCCAAGCTAAATTAAGCCTACTTTGTAAGACACAACGTTAAGCAAATCCAAGCTAAGTATTTTTAGCCCCGCCTGGAACAACGCAAAGCCAGCCCAAGCTAAATATAGCCCTGTCTAGAACAACACTATACCAATCCAAGCTAGATATAGCCTTGTCTGGCACAACGCTAAGCCAATCCAGATATAGCCCGGTCTGGCACCATACTAAGCCAATCGAAGCTAAATATAGCCCCGTGTGGCACAACGGTATGCCAATCCAAGCTAAATATAGCTCCTTATGCCACAACGCTATGCCAATTCAATCTAAATATAGCCCCGTCTGGAACAATGCTGTGCCAATCCATGCTAAATATAATCCCGTCTGGCACAACACTCAGCCAATCCAAGCCATGCTAACTATAGCCCCGTCTGGAACAATGCTATGCCAATCCATGCTAAATAATGCCCCGTCTGGAAAAAAACGTTATACAAATCCAAGCTAAATAATTTTAACCCCGTCTGGAACAGCGATATACCAATCCAAGCTCAATATAGCCCCGTCTGGTAAATGATTTTAGCTCCCTTTAGAACAACGCGAAGCCTATCCAAGCTAAATATAGCACCAAACCAAGCTGAATATAATTCCGCCTGACTTTTTGCACAAAACAGCACACACACACACACACACACACACACACACACACACACACAAAACAACCCAAAAAACAACAAAAAACACACAACAACACACCACACCACACAACAAAACAACACACCACACCACACCACAAAACAACACAACACACCACACCACAAAACAACACACCACACCACACCACAAAACAACACACCACACCACACCACAAAACAACACAACACACCACACCACAAAACACCACACCACAAAACCACACCACACCATAACACACCATACCACACAACAACATAACACACAACACACCATACCACACCACAAAACAACACACCATACCACACCACAAAACAACACAACACAACACACCTCAAAACAACACGCACCACACCACAAAACAACACACACCACACCTCAAAACAACACAACACCACACCTCAAAACAACACAACACACCACAAAACAACACACACCACACCACAAAACAACACACCACACACACCACAAAACAACACAACACACCACACCATAAAACAACACACCACACCACACCATAAAACAACACACCACACCACAACACAAAACAACACACACCACACCACAACACACCACACCACACACCACACCACACCACACGAACTTGACCGACCTGTCGGAGTACATGATGTGCGGACAGTAGGCGATGAGGTAGACGCTGTGGTAGTTGGACTCCACACAGCGCCCCACCACCGGACAGTCCTCGTTCAGCACGCATGAACAGCACCTGGTGGGACACAGAGACACCTGATCAACCCCCTTGATCGATCAGCACATCAGTCAGTCAGTTTCTCAAAGTGGCGTCACCACTCACTCACTCACTCAGGCCCATAACTACAGAGTAGTCGTTGGGGGAAGCCTGAGGACCGCTGACGCAACCTCCCTTCTCCATCTGTCTCTGTCAGCAGCCGCCGGCAGCAGCTCACGTGTATGGAGTCCGGTCCATTGTTTGATGTTCTCATGCCAGTTCTTCCGCTGTCTTCCTCTTCTTCTCCCGCCCTCGATGGTGCCTTGCATGATTGTTTTGGACAGACTGGTGTGTCGAGTGTTGTGCCCAAACCATAATATCAGCTTGCGTCTCTTCACAGTTGAAAGGAGAGGTTCCTGAGGTCCAGCATCACTGCGTTGGGACAAATTCATATATCTGCTAGGCAGATGCCTGACCAGCAGCATAACCCAACGTGCTTGTCAGGCCTTGAGTACATGATTATAATTATATCTGTGTACCTATCAGTGGATCCCTTTTTATATAATTTTGCCAGAGGACAACACTCCCGTTGCCATGGGTTCTTTTTCAGTGCGCCAAGTGCGTATTGCACACGGGACCTCGCTTTATCGTTTCCAAACTTGGGAGAAAGAGCAAGAGCGGGATTCGAACCCACACCCTCAGGGACTCTCTGTACTGGCAGCTGAGCGTCTTAATGATTCTGCCA
>NC_134890.1:32030469-32032969 GCF_041734735.1 Babylonia areolata | reverse complement strand
GGTTGTTATAATGATGGTGATGATTATGGTGGAGGTGGTGGTGGTGGTGATAATGGTTGTTATAATGATGGTGATCATTATGGAGGTGGTGGTGGTGGTGGTGGGCGTCACCCTCAGTGCTGACTGACATCAGGGGAATGAAGAGCGGTTCACGGATGTCCGTCAGGTCCCGGAAACGAAGCACGGCGTGACTCTCCGCGGGGCACTTTCCCTCGTACAGGTGGTACTGTGCCGCGGCCCCGCCCACCAGACACACCACCTGTGGAATGGCAGCCAACACTGCTTCTTCTTCTTCTCCTTACTATTATTATTGTATTTGTATTTCGACACGATATTTGTATTTCTTTTTCTTTTGATCACAACAGATTTCTCTGTGTGAAATTCGGGCTGCTGTCCCCAGGGAGAGCGCGTCGCTACACTGAGAGCGCCACCCTTTTTTCTTTTCTTTTTTTTTTCCTATCGAAGTGGGTTTTTCTACAGAATTTTGCCAGGAACAAAACTTTTGTTGCCGTGGGTTCTTTTACGTGCGCTAAGTGCATGCTGCACACGGGACCTCGATTTATCGTCTCATCCGAATGACTAGCGTCCCTACCACCAATCAAGGTCTAGTGGAGAGGGAGAAAATATCGGCAGCTGTGCCGTGATTTGAATCAACGCGCTCAGATTCTCTCGCTTCCTAGGCGGACGCGTTACCTCTAGGCGATCACTCCACATCATTATTATTATTATTACTGTTATTTTCATTATTATTATATTGTTATTATTATTTCATCATTATTATTATTATCATTTCCTGGGGCACTTTCCGTCGTGAACGTGGTACTGTGCCGCGGCTCCGCCCACCAGACACACCCATCTGTGGAATGGTAGCCAACCCTGCTGCTTACTTTTGATTGTTATTGTTGTTGTTGTTGTTATCACTATCATCATCATCATTATCATATCATTATCATCATCACCATCATTGTCATTTTTATCATTATCATTATTATTATCATCATCATCATATCACTTATTATCATCAACATCATTATGATCATTCCATCATCATCATCATTATTATTACTACTATCATCATTATTGTTGTTGTTGGTGGTGGTGGTTGTGGTGGTAATGTTGTTCGTTATCGTTATCGTTATCATTATCATTATTATTATCATTATCATCTTTGTTGGTAGTGTTGTTGTTGTTGGCGTTGTTATCATTTCAGTGGTGTCTCCTTGAGTAACTGAACCGACTGAACTGTTGTTATCATCATTATCATCATCGCTACTACTGCTACTTCTACTGCTGCTGCTACTACTACTACTACTACTACTAAATATTTCAGTGTGTATGTGTCAGTGTGTGTATGTATGTATGTGTGTGTGAAAGAGAGAGAGCGAGAGAGAATGAGCTGAAACAAGAGGGTTGTCCAATGGTGGTAAAACACACACAGACACACAGACACACAGACAGACAGACAGACAGACAGACACACACACACACACACACACACAAACAAAACTAAACTAAACAAACAAAAACCCGCCTCAATGATTGAAAAATTCCATCCCATAACCCTGTATTATGTGAACAAAAACTGTCATGGGTCAGGCGAGGTGGCGCAGCCATTCACTAGTGACCCACGAAGGCGCCAAGTCAAGGCACGTGGAGAAAACAGAACAGCGTACAAGACAGGCCAGGAAAGCACGTGTCATGGCTGGTGCGGCGGTCAAATGTCAATTGCGGCGCATGTTCCATCCGGAAATATCTGTCCATTGACGCAACATCTAGACTTGTCGTTTCTCTCATTCTCTCTCGCCTTGACTACTGTAACTCTCTATTGTCTGGTTGCCTGCTTCGTCCATTTAGTTTCTTCAGCGCATACAAAACTCTGCTGCCCGACTCGTCCTAAGAAAGAAAAGATCTGAGCACGTCACTCCTCTTTTGCAACATCTCCACTGGTTCCCTGTCTCACACAGAATATAATACAAGATCAGCACTCTATGCTATAAATGTATTCACAAATCTGCCCCTTCCTACTTCTGCGGCTGCCTTCACCTCTACACTCCATCTCGTTCACTACGATCGGCTTCGGATCCACTCTGTTTACGCATACCCAGATTCAAACACTCGACTGTTGGCCGCCGTTCTTTCTCTGTCTCTGGACCTTGCAATTGGAATGAACTTTCTCTTTCGCTTCGTCAAGTCTCCACACTCAGCTCTTTCAAGTCTGGCCTTAAAACCCACTTTTTCCCCAAATAGCCTCCCTTCCCTGCCTCTTCCTTGTCTTCAGATTCTCCAGTTTTAGAGTTACGCATGCGTGTGAATAACTGGTACGAAAGCGCTTTGATTTGTCTCTGCACAAGATTCAGCGCTATATAAACACCATTATTATTATTATCAGACCGCTGCATTCTCCAGGCCCGAGTGTCCGGAGTTCGACTCCCGTCGCCACACCTGGTGTGTTGATGGTGCACATCTTTCCGACCTCCCAGGTCAACACATGCGCAGACCT
>NC_134890.1:32005469-32025469 GCF_041734735.1 Babylonia areolata | reverse complement strand
TGTATGTGTATTGCTTTTTGGGGGGTGGGGGATTATTGTATGTGTATTGCTTTTTGGGGGGTGGGGGATTATTGTTTGTGTATTGCTTTTTGGGGGGTGGGGGATTATTGTATGTGTATTGCTTTTTTGGGGGTGGGGGATTATTGCATGTGTATTGCTTTTTGGGGGGTTGGGGGATTATTGTATGTGTATTGCTTTTTGGGGGGTGGGGGATTATTGTTTGTGTATTGCTTTTTTCTTGGGGTGTGGGGGTGGGGGGGGATTATTGTTTGTGTATTGCTTTTGGGGGTGGGTGGGTGATTATTGTATGTGTATTGCTTTTTGGGGGGTGGGGGATTATTGTATGTGTATTGCTTTTTGGGGGGTGGGGGATTATTGTTTGTGTATTGCTTTTTGGGGGGTGGGGGATTATTGTATGTGTATTGCTTTTTGGAGGGTGGGGGATTATTGTATGTGTATTGCTTTTTGGGGGTTGGGGGATTATTGTTTGTGTATTGCTTTTTGGGGGTTGGGGGATTATTGTTTGTGTATTGCTTTTTGGGGGGTGGGGGATTATTGTATGTGTATTGCTTTTTGGGGGGTGGGGGATTATTGTTTGTGTATTGCTTTTTGGGGGGTGGGGTTTATTGCATGTGTATTGCTTTTTGGGGGGTTGGGGGATTATTGTATGTGTATTGCTTTTTGGGGGGTGGGGGATTATTGTTTGTGTATTGCTTTTTTCTTGGGGTGTGGGGGTGGGGGGGGATTATTGTTTGTGTATTGCTTTTGGGGGTGGGTGGGTGATTATTGTATGTGTATTGCTTTTTTGGGGGTGGGGGATTATTGTATGTGTATTGCTTTTTGGGGGGTGGGGGATTATTGTTTGTGTATTGCTTTTTGGGGGGTGGGGGATTATTGTATGTGTATTGCTTTTTGGAGGGTGGGGGATTATTGTATGTGTATTGCTTTTTGGGGGTTGGGGGATTATTGTTTGTGTATTGCTTTTTGGGGGGTGGGGGATTATTGTATGTGTATTGCTTTTTGGGGGGTGGGGGATTATTGTTTGTGTATTGCTTTTTGGGGGGTTGGGGGTTTATTGTATGTGTATTGCTTTTTGGGGGGTGGGGGATTATTGTTTGTGTATTGCTTTTTGGGGGGTGGGGGATTATTGTATGTGTATTGCTTTTTTGGGGGTGGGGGATTATTGCATGTGTATTGCTTTTTGGGGGGTTGGGGGAGTATTGTATGTGTATTGCTTTTTGGGGGGTGGGGGATTATTGTATGTGTATTGCTTTTTGGGGGGTGGGGGATTATTGTTTGTGTATTGCTTTTTGGGGGGTGGGGGATTATTGTTTGTGTATTGCTTTTTTGGGGGTGGGGGATTATTGTTTGTGTATTGCTTTTTGGGGGGTGGGTGGGAAGTTGGGTGGCAGGATGTAGCGGGTGGTTATCTATTTGTTTACCTATTTATTCATTTACTTCTCTCTCTGTCTCTCTCTGTCTCTGTCTCTCTGTCTCTCTCTCTCTCTCTTTCAGTTGTCATAATTCGTTATCATATTCATATGAGGAGGAGGTATTATGATTTCTGGTATGAAACAGAAAAAATCGTCAGTTCTCAATAATGGGAGTTACAAACGGAAACAACTTTCATCGACCCTCGCCTCCACACCTGCCCCACCCCCACCCCCACCCCCAAAAAACAAACAAACAAAAACAACAAAGCAAGCAAGCAAACAAACATATGGGTAGCTTCAGTAGTGCATCACACAACACCAACACTGTGTACAGGTACACTACTGTACCTGCAAACTATCACTGCCACCTGCCAGCCATAGGAGACATAAAAGAAGCTGAAAACTGACCTGTCAATGTGAGAATCCAGGTGAAACAGACACTCACCATACATCGTTGATTCGGGACAAAAGGTATTGAACCAGAGTCGTTTTCACTGACAGTCCACAGACTTACGGGCGCACAGACGGATGTGACATTACACAGATGGATAGACTTGCATGCAGGCTGAGAACTGGAAGGTTTGGTCACCATGACGAAATGGGGGGGTGGGGGGTCACAGACCTGAAGAAATGTGACGTCGCTCTGTAGAGATGCACACTTGGGGCCGTATTCAAGACAAAATTCATTTTGCCTTCAGGCAAGTTACCTTTGACATGGTTGGGACTCGCGGGTACCGTTTACCTTGAAGGCTGAGTTATCTCCGTATTCAAGACATGTGCCGTGTGCTCAGGCAGTTAACGCATCGTCTATAATCAAACATCCTGATGATTCCCTTCCCCGCATGCTCTCAGTTTACTTCTCATCACACCACAGCTCAGAGCATTGCCGACAGAGTTCGCAAAACACGTGCTATCCCCAAAGCACGCCTGTTTTCCCCTCAACAAAAACAACGCTACAAAGGAATGTGCCTATCAACTTCTGCTTCGTAGGCAGGTAGTAAGGGAAACTTGCTTTCAGGTTTGAAGACCCGCTGGTAGGCTCTTGTGTTCCTGAATACCGTGTGTTGCTTATCCTCGAGTAGTTTGCCTTGTCTCAGGCAGATTACCCACAGGTACACATTGACCCGCAGGCATCAGGGTCTTTTGAATACGGCCTTGGTTGTCCCAGGAAGTGGTCGTGCTTTTAAAAGTTTGCTGATGTTGATGTTGTAATTTTTTGTTTTGTTTCTTTGTTTGTTTTTGCTGCACCACCATATGCATCGTTTCAGTGGCCATTCATTCCGGGTTCCCCATCCCTCCCATATACAGGCACACCCGACTTCTTTCGTTGCATTCTCAGCACCCGGCATTACACAGGTAACTATTGATGTTAGGTCACCAGGAGGCAGAGCGTCAGAGCAGACCCTGCACTGCCACTGAATCACTTCGCTGGATGTTCCTTTGTGCCTGTTGTGATTCAACATACTCAGGACACCACGGGGTCAGCCCGATACTCCCCCGTGTCGATACTCCCCTGTGTCAGTACCCCCTCCCCCCCGCCCCCATGTCGATACTCCCCCGTGTTGATACCCTCCCATGTCGATACTCCCCCGTGTTGATACCCTCCCATGTCGATACTCCCCCGTGTTGATACCCTCCCATGTCGATACTCCCCCATGTCGATACTCCCCCATGTCGATACTCCCCCATGTCGATACTCCCCCGTGTCGATACTCCCCCGTGTTGATACCCTCCCATGTCGATACTCCCCCGTGTTGATACCCTCCCATGTCGATACTCCCCCATGTCGATACTCCCCCGTGTTGATACTCCCCCGTGTCGATACTCCCCCGTGTTGATACCCTCCCATGTCGATACTCCCCCATGTTGATACTCCCCCGTGTTGATACCCTCCCATGTCGATACTCCCCCATGTCGATACTCCCCCGTGTTGATACCCTCCCATGTCGATACTCCCCCATGTCGATACTCCCCCGTGTTGATACCCTCCCATGTCGATACTCCCCCGTGTTGATACCCTCCCATGTCGATACTCCCCCGTGTTGATACCCTCCCATGTCGATACTCCCCCATGTCGATACTCCCCCATGTCGATACCCTCCCATGTCGATACTCCCCCATGTCGATACCCTCCCATGTCGATACTCCCCCGTGTTGATACTCCCCCGTGTTGATACCCTCCCATGTCGATACTCCCCCGTGTCGATACTCCCCCGTGTTGATACTCCCCCATGTCGATACTCCCCCATGTCGATACTCCCCCATGTCGATACTCCCCCGTGTTGATACTCCCCCGTGTTGATACCCCCCCATGTCGATACTCCCCCATGTCGATACTCCCCCGTGTTGATACTCCCCCATGTCGATACTCCCCCATGTCGATACTCCCCCGTGTTGATACTCCCCCGTGTTGATACCCTCCCATGTCGATACTCCCCCGGCTGGATAGTCCTCCGTACATGTGTGTGTCTGTTCTGTGGGTCTGTGTGTCTGTGCGCGCGTGCATTTGTGTGTGTGTGTGTGTGTGTGTGTGTGTGTGTGTGTGTGTGTGTGTGTGTGTTAGATAATTATAATGGGTAAAATTTTGTTTTAAAAAGATATTGCAATATAATATCCTTAGAACGAAATGCTAACGATAACAGAAAGCGAACTTGACAAATCAACAAAGATTTGAATTGGTAAGATTGATTAAACATTGATAATCACTATAATGTAATCTAATTGGTAAACTATAATCAGGGGGAAAGAAACATATTAATTGTTTGTATAAATTGAAGGCAAGTGGTTTGGGAGCGTGGGGCTATGCGTGTTTGCATGGATTGTTCATAATGTTTTATTTTCTTTTTACTGTTTTTACAAATACAACACACATACACGCGCGCGCGCGCACGCACGCACGCACACACACATACACACACACACACACACGCGCGCGCGCGCGCGCACACACACGCACACACACGCACACACACACTCACCCACGCACTCACACACACACACACACACACACACACACACAGGCTGCCACTGATTGGCTGCAAGAAGGGTGGGAAAAGATCTCTGATGCCAGGACGAACATGGCGTCTAGCGTGTTGCTCAGTCTGTTGTATTTGGAAAAGCCCACAGAGACTCTGTTCCGTTTTGAGGAAATTTGTGCAATGGTGTTTGGAAATGAAGCCAATATTCATCTGATTTGCAAAGCATTGTGTTCTACCTTTCTTGCTAGACTTACGGCACACACACACACACACACACACACACACACACACACACACACAGAAAGAGAGAGAGAGAGAGAGAGAGAGAGAGCTACTGAGTCGTGATGAAAACGTCTTAGTCCGTGCAACACGGCCCGTGAAACTACAAGGCAGCGAGCCCACATAACAGCGGGCCCCAACCACGGACGTACAGAGTCCATGGCCCCAACACACGTCGCGCACTGCTGCTCAACTCTGAAAGCGGACGGTGGTAAGAAGAGAACTCATAACACATTCATCATTCTACAACAAATCTTTAATCAAGCAGAAAGCATCATCAGTCACAAATATAGACATACATCTGAATTTAACTGTTCTGGATCTTTGTGAGAGGGTCTATCGAGCCGGGGGAGTATTGACACGGGGGAGTATTGACACGGGGAAGTATTGACACGGGGGAGTATTGACACGGGGGACTATCGAGCCGGGGGAGTATTGACACGGGGGAGTATTGACACGGGGAAGTATTGACACGGGGGAGTATTGACACGGGGGACTATCGAGCCGGGGAAGTATTGACATGGGGGAGTATCAACACGGGGGCGTGGAGGCGGGGGGGGGGGGGGTTGTATCGACAGGGGGAGTATCGACACGGGGGAGTATTGACATGGGGGAGTATTTGGGAGTATCGACATGGGGGAGTATTAGGAATATCGACACGGGGGAGTATCGACATGGGGGAGTATTGGGGAGTATCGACACGGGGGAATATCGACATGGGGGAGTATTAGGAATATCGACACGGGGGAGTATCGACATGGGGGAGTATTGGGGAGTATCGACACGGGGGAGTAACGACATGGGAGACTATCGAGCCGGGGAAGTATTGACACGGGGGACTATCGAGCCGGGGAAGTATTGACATGGGGGAGTATCAACTCGGGGGCGTGGAGGCGGGGGGGGGGGGATATTGACACGGGGGAGTATCAGCACGGTGAGAGTATCGACACAGGGGAGTATCGACACGGGGAAGTATCGACACAGGGGAAGTATCGACACGGGGGAGTATTGACATGGGGGAGTATCGACACGGGGGAGTATCGACACGGGGGAGTATCGACACGGGGGAGTATTGACATGGGGGAGTATTTGGGAGTATCGACATGGGGGAGTATTAGGAATATCGACACGGGGGAGTATCGACACGGGGGACTATCGAGCCGGGGAAGTATTGACATGAGGGAGTATTGACATGGGGGAGTATTGACACGGGGGAGTATTGACATGGGGGAGTATTGACACGGGGGAGTATCGACACAGCGGAGTATCGACACAGGGGAGTATTGACACGGGGGAGTATCGACACGGGGAAGTATCGACACGGGGGAATATTGACATGGGGGAGTATTGGGGAGTATCGACACAGGGGAGTATCGACATGGGGGAGTATCGACACGGGGGTGGGGGGTGGGGTGGGGGGGGGGTATTGACATGGGGCGGCTTCAAAACATCAAACTCGTAATAAAAACGAATATATTATCAACATAACTACAAGAAACAAGTTTTACACTGACTACCTACAGCACCAATTATTAGAAAGTAAGTCGATTTTGTATGACACGATCCAACGTGGTTTTAATTCTGTTGATAACAATAAACTCACTAACGCTCGACACTGAACCCATACACACCATAACACGCGCTTGCTGCAGAAATACTAATGTGTCATCTGTGACACTGACTAGTACCAGGAAAACGAACACAGACACAGGAAATACTACTGTAGATTGTAAACAACTTTTAATTACGTCTACAAAAGAGTTACATACAACATGAAGCGCGGACAATTTCAAAGAAAAAATTAAGGGACTACTGAAAAACTAAAATTGATTTTTATCGATCGTGATCATGAGTGTTCTCCCTGCCCACCTTTCTGTGTCGTTACTTTATCTTGTTGAACACCAGTTGAAGCACAGAGAGAAAGAGAGAAGGAGAGAGAGGGAGAGAGAGAGAGAGGGGGAGAGAGAGAGAGAGAGAGGACCACGGATTGAGGTCATGGTGACGACATCTTCACACCAAGTCAAACTCCTCCACAACAATACTTTTCCCGCGGGCGGACGGGACCTTGACCACCGATGACGTCACAAACCCAGATGACGTCACCAGGACGGCTTCCAAGTTCCTCTCCTGAAAGCCGTAGTTGAGCAGCACCCTCCTGTCCCCTTCCGGCGTGATCAGCATCACGCAGCGGCAGCACTGACCTTGGCCTTGAAAACATCCCAGAGGGTTGTAGACAGCTACGTAGACGTTCCCCTCACCGTCCACATCCGCTTGGTAGACATTGGCTCTGTGACTCACGGCGCTGAAGTCAACGGCATCGCCGACGGTGGTCTTGGACACGCGGTTCAGCTTGACGATGGTGGAGTGGGTCTGTTGCGGGTAGTTCCCGCTCAGGTAGACGAGGTCCCCCTTCGGCGTCATGCCCGTGATGACGAAGTCCATGTTGTCAGCAAGTGTGTCCACAAACTGCCCGTCCGCCGTGATGACGTCCACGAAGGACTTGTGACTCATGATGTCCTGCCCCGAGAGGAGGAACGTCCCCGGCTCTGACCCAGCCGCAGCCGCCACGATGAGATGATCGCTGTACGTCCTCCGCTCCGGAACCCGGACCTCCTGCACCTGAGCCACCTCCGCCATGTCGGGGCCGAGGGTGAGCAGCTTCAGGACGTCGTGGTTCATGCCCGTGCCTGTCGTCAGCACGTGCCGCTCGTCCACGGCGGCCAGAGACTTGACGTCCTTGAACAGTGGCCTGCCGGGCAGCGGGAGGGAGGTGACGCGGGTGGCGGGGTCCGCCGCCGTGAGGAGGACGCGCGTGATGGGCACTCCGCCAGACAGGTCGCCCAGCAGAAGGGAGCCGTCTGGGAGGGACACCAGGCTTCTCATTCTGGGCGATGACCGGGACGTGGCGGGGAAGGTGACGGCGTGCGTCAGTTCAGGTTCAAGGCTGCGGGATGCTAGGGTGTCCGGGTGGTGGTGGTGGTGGGGGGAGGTGCTGGCTTGGCACTCTGCTGGACATGGATATGTGTTCACAGACACAGACACACACACACAGACACAGACACACACACATACACACACACACACACACATACACACACACACACAGACGCACACACACACACATACACACACACACACACATACACACACACAGACACAGACACACACACAGACACACACACACACACACACACACACACACAGACACACACACACACACACACACACACACACACACACACACACACACACACACACACACACACACACACACACACACACATGGCGTTTGTGAGTGTGTTATCTGTTTAATTATTTATCTATCATTTATTAATTAATTCATTCATTCGCTCAAGGCCTGACAAAGTGCGTTAGGTTACGCTGCTGGTCAGGCATTTGCCGTGCTTGGCATATGGATTTGACCGAACGCAGTGACGCCTCCTTGAGCTACCGATACCGATGCTGTACGGCTACCATCACAAACAGATACACCGAGAGAGTAACACTGACTCCAATCACTGTACGGTCACCATCACAAACAGACACACCGAGAGAGTAACGCTGACTCCAATCACTGTACGGTCACCACCTGCAAACAGACACACAGGGAACAGCACTGTGATTACTGCACGGTCACCACCTGCAAACAGACACACAGGGAACAGCACTGTGATTACTGCACGGTCACCACATACAAACAGACACACAGGGAACAGCACTGTGATTACTGCACGGATACAATTACAGACACACAGGGAACAGCACTGTGATTACTGCACGGATACAATTACAGACACACAGGGAACAGCACTGTGATTACTGCACGGATACAATTACAGACACACAGGGAACAGCACTGTGATTACTGCACGGATACAATTACAGACACACAGGGAACAGCACTGTGATTACTGCACGGATACAATTACAGACACACAGGGAACAGCACTGTGATTACTGCACGGATACAATTACAGACACACAGGGAACAGCACTGTGATTACTGCACGGATACAATTACAGACACACAGGGAACAGCACTGTGATTACTGCACGGATACAATTACAGACACACAGGGAACAGCACTGTGATTACTGCACGGATACAATTACAGACACACAGGGAACAGCACTGTGATTACTGCACGGATACAATTACAGACACACAGGGAACAGCACTGTGATTACTGCACGGATACAATTACAGACACACAGGGAACAGCACTGTGATTACTGCACGGATACAATTACAGACACACAGGGAACAGCACTGTGATTACTGCACGGATACAATTACAGACACACAGGGAACAGCACTGTGATTACTGCACGGTCACCACATACAAACAGACACACAGGGAACAGCACTGTGATTACTGCACGGATACAATTACAGACACACAGACAACAGCACAGGGATCCCTGCACAGTCACCATTTACAAACAGATGCACAGAGAATAGCAGAAGGATCATTGCGTGGTTACCATTGCAAACAGATACACAGAGAGTAGAACTGGGATCACGGCTGTAGGGTTACCATTTAAAAACAGATACGCAGAGTAGCACTTGGATCATTGTACTGTTACCAATACAGACACTCAGAGAGCAGCAGTAGAATCACTATATGACTGTGTGCCGGGTCATTTGCCGTTACAAACAGTTACACAGAGAGTAGCACTGAGATCATTGCACGGTCACCATTTACAAACACATAGACAGACAGTAGCCCTAGGATAATTGCGTTGTTACAATTACAGATACACAGAGAGTAGCAGCACTAAGATCACTGCACGGTCACCATTTACAGATACACAGAAAGCAGAAAAGGACCATTGCGTACAATTACAGATACACAGTAATCATGGCACGGTTGCCAACTGATTACATACAGATACACAGACAATGACACGATGATGATGTGGTTACTTACATAGCGGTCGGTGACCAAGCTCTAAGCGCTTTACAAACACGGGGTCATTTACACAACAGGCTGCCTTTCTAGGTAGAGCCGACTGACTCGGACGGCTGCCATTAGGCGCTCATCATTCGTTTCCTGAGCCATTCGATTAGATTTCAGGCGCACACACAATGTCATACACAGTCAGACAGACATGTAACAGAGCGCAGCAGACAGAGAGGCAGTCTGTGAATTCATACCCCAGCACAGCAGTAGCAGCAAGTTCAGCGACAGAAGTGGCATCATGATGAAGGACTTGGTTGTCGGAGGGTGTTCCACTGACGTGCGCCGGCAGTTAAAGAACCCGGTCTCTGTGGTTCAGAGTCTGCTGTCACTTTGGAAATCAGTCACTGCGTGCTGCTGCTAATATATGCGGAATTCAACAGGAAACCGCTTTGAGCGAAACGTATTATAACTGACCTTTGATGGGTTGTGAAGGGACGGGGAGGGAGGGGGGAGTGCTGGAGGATTCGTTTAGAGCTGAGAGTGGCGCTGGAGGTAGTAGACTGATGTAGATCGTGTGAAGTGAGGCGTGTGTGTGTGTTTTCTCTCTCTCTCTCTCTCTCTCTCTCTCTCTCTCTGTGTGTGTGTGTGTGTGTGTGTGTGTGTGTGTGTGTGTGTTTTCTCTCTCTGTGTGTGTGTGTGTGTGTGTGTGTGTGTGTGTGTGTGTGTGTGTGTGTTTTCTGTGTGTGTGTGTGTGTGTGTGTGTGTGTGTGAGTCACTCTGTGTGTGTCACTGTGTGTGTGTGTGTGTGTGTGTGAATGCGTGCGTGCGTGCTTGCGTGTGTGTGTGTGTGTATGTGTGTGTGTGTGTGTGTGTGTATGTGTGTGTGTTTGTGTGTTTTCTGTGTGTGTGTGTGTGTGAGTCACTCTGTGTGTGTCACTCTGTGTGTGTGTGTGTGTGTGTGTGCATGCGCGCGCGCGCGCGCGTGTGTGTGTGTGTGTGTGTGTGTGTTACTCTGTGTGTGTCACTCTGTGTGTGTGTGTGTGTGTGTGTTTTCTCTGTGTGTTAGTGTGTGTGTGTGTGTGTGTGTGTGTGTGTGTGTGTGTGTGTTTTCTCTGTGTGTTAGTGTGTTAGTGTGTGTTAGTGTGTGTGTGTGTGTGTGTGTGTGTGTACGAAAGAGAGAGAGAGAGAGAGTTTTCTTTGTGCTTATTTAATGACACACTCAAATCACTGCAGTTTTGTCTTTAGCATAAAAAAGACGGTACGTTCGAGGGGGTACGGGTATTCTCTTTCAACATCGCATTGGTTTGTACACGCACACACTATCAAACCTGAGTGTTATGAATGCATGGCTACAATTATATTGCTGGTGTGTGCATCCATGTGCATATCCAATTTCGCATTGTTCGTTTTTGTTTTTTTTTTTTCTGGTGAGCTTGTCCACTGATGGCTAAGCCAGTGTTCGCTTCATGAAGGCCTGGCTAAGCGCGTTGGGTTACACTGCTGGTCAGGCACTGATGTGCTTAGCAGATATGGTGTAGCGTATATGGATTTGTCCGAACGATGTGAAGCCTCCTTGAGAAACCGAACCGAACCGAACTGCTTCATCATTTGGTCAAACTGCTTGAATGGATTGATGTGAGAACATTTCCGAAAGCATGACAATGTTTCCCTGATTAATTAAATCAGTACCAGCATTGTCTGTGAACAAAATTGACAAAACTTCAGCAAACAACACAAACATAGCTTGATGTTCTGCTGTTTTTTTCCATATGTTATAGAAAACATTTTTCAAAGCCATATTACAAAAAAAAATCCGAACGCTTTGAAGTTCTCACAATTGGTTATCGTAAAGAATAAGCCATCTTTGTTGAAACTGTTTAAATTCATCTTTTAAAAAATGTTATGCATTTAAAAAATCTGTTCTAATCGGCTAGATTTCTCTTGGTTAGTTATTGTTAGTGTACTTTGTGTTATTTGAAATAAGATGCTTTTGTGTTCAGATAATAGGGCCTACACAGTCTAGCACAGCCTAATGTCATTTATTTACTTACAAGTTCGTCATGAGCTGGGTAACCGTGCCGCATAGATCGTCGCCATGTATTTGCCATTTGTATGTCCATTTTTGTTTTGTTTTGTTTTGTTTTTCCATGTGCCCCCATGCGGGTATTTTTCTTGACTAGACCACCGGTACAATGAATATACAGTTCAGGGGTGTGGAGAAGACGGTAGTGGTGGTGCAGGGCGGGGGTATAATTTTAACCTTTATCCTTTGCCGTACCTCGTTAGTGGTAAAAAAATTACCCATACTTTTATTCAAACCTTCATAACTCAGTCAGTTTTATAAGTACTTAACTGAAATTTGATGACTTTGTTCATTAATGATTTTTGCATATCCCCACAAAAAATAACTTTGTTTTGCTTGTAAACAAAGGAGTAAGTACACATTGAAATCGTTGTTTAATGTCTATGGTCAATATCAAAACGTGAAAGCAACATACCTCATTTTAAAACTGGCTTGCGTTCACAGTGCATATGAGTAGAATAGTTAATTCCTAAGAGAGGAGCTTAAAATCAAACGATTATATATGTGTATATATATATATATATATATATATATATATATATATATATATATATATATATATATTCTTTTTAATTTAATTATATTATCATTCAAGGAACGTTCCAGAATCAATCGGAGGTCAACTGGCAAACAAAATCACAGACATTTACCTGGTTTTCACCCATATCCTTCATTCTGTTTTTTGCCGAAAATCTAAGGACCGTCTGTCGACGCCAGTGCTATCAGTCGCCGGAAGCTGCCATTTGTTGACAATGCGCCGGTAGGCCTAGTGGTGATCAGAAAAGAAATAAGAACGAACCCAGGAAATAGGTTGAAACACAGGCAAATGTCTTTTGATTTTGTTTCCAACGAATCTCCGATTGATTGTAGAGAGTTTCCTGTATGATAAATAACACGACGAAAGTTCGACTTAAAACACTTTGTCATTTTACGTCCCTGTCCTTGGCTTTTACCTTCGTGGTACTTCGTGGGTGAGAAAATCACCCACTCCTTCATGTAAAGCTGCATAAGTCAGTACGTTTTACAACTATTTAACTGAAATTTGCCTACTTTGTCTATATATGATTTTTGCACATCCCCACCAAAAATGGTATTGTTTTGTTTGTAAACAAAGGATTAAATAAACAATAAAATCGTTGTATAAATTAATACGTGCCAGAGCGTATTTTGAAAGAGAAAAAGAGAAAGTTTGTATGGCTTCGTGATTTCGTATGTACGGTGACATTTCTCCGTCAGTTCCGTGACTGATCAACTGGATGATTGCTGACTGTGTAGTTGTCCAGGTCTTTAAGTGCTGCCGTTTATTGTAATGACTCGCTGTTTGCAGTTAATGGGAGAAACGTGACTGTTTGAAACTCGCGAGAAAAGGAGATTAGAAGAGCAAGAGCGACTGCATGTGAGTGGATTTCGATAGTTTTTGCTTTGGTTTTATAAATTCATTAATCAATTTATTTATTTATTTATTATTCACCCTTCCAATATTATGTTTTTTCTTTCTCCAATCACTGACACTCACCCTCTTCATTTTAGATTTTGTACTCATCTTTTCCACATTCTGTTCTCTCTCTCTCTCTGTCTGTCTGTCTGTCTCTTCCTTTCTTAGTCCCCTCCCACTTGCCCCCACGCCCCTCCCCTCCACCTCAACCGCCCCCTTTTTCATTCGAATATACAGAAATGTCGATTTCTAATTAATAATAACAATTATCATTATGATAGAAATGATAATAATCCAAATGATAATAATAATATCATTTATTTTCAGTCTAATGTCATCATCTTAGATGAACAGACTCTAAATAAATAAACGAACGAAATTCATTCATTTATTTATCTATCTATCTGTTTGTTTATTTATTTATTCATTCATTCATTTATCTATTCATCTATTTTTATCCCCGTCTAATATCACCAACGACGAAGAAATATTGCTGAAAGTGTGTGTGTGTGGTTCGTCCGTCGGGATCGACGAGGACCATCTAGTCATCCTGGGGGTGGGTGGGTTGGGCTCTGTGGGTGCGCAGATGACTGGTCAGGCCAATCCGCGCCCGGAAGGTTCTGACGCAGTGTGGACAGGGGATGGTGGCGGCTGTCGGGGACTTGCTGGCACTGCTTTTCCTGGCCTGTCTGCGTTGCTCTGCTGCAGCGATTCTGTTGGCCTCACAAGATTTGGCGCCTTTATGGACAACTGAACGCCACTTTGGTCTGTCCATTGCATTCAGCTCCCATGTGTCGTGGCTGATGTTGAAGGCCTTCAGAGAAGCTTTCTGAGTGTCAGAAAGTAACAGCGACCGAACTGATATTGTCATGATTGCCATGAATCGTCCGCGTTATCAGTCGTCATGAATTGTGTGTCAGTGCCTCAGTGTATGCCGTCAGTGCATGCGTGAGTGAGTGCTTGCATGCGTGCATATCGGTATTGTCTTGAATGGTGTGTGTGTGTGTGTGTGTGTGTGTGTGTGTGTGTGTGTGTGTGTGTGTGTGTGTGTGTGTGTGTGTGTGTGTGTGTGTGTGTGTGTGTGTGTGTGGCTGCGTCCGTAGGTCAGTCAGTGCAAGCGTGCGTACGTGTGCATGTGTATGCTCCCAATCGTGTGTGTGTGTGTGTGTGTGTGTGTGTGTGACAAAGAGAGAGAGAGGAAGAGAGAATGTGTGTGTGTGTGTGTGTGTGTGTGTGTGTGTGAGAGAGAGAGAGAGAGAGAGAGAGAGAGAGAGACAGAGAGAGAGAGGGAGAGAGAGAGTGTGTGTGTAGTTGTGTGTGTGTGGATGAGCGTTCACAATTCGCCATACTGACAGACACTGACAGACAGACAGACAGACAGAGTACGTACCGGCGAACTGCGTACATGACGATTAGCGAACATGCTGCTTGCCAGATAGACAACTGAGCCGCCAAACAGACAGACAGACAGACATACAGAGCTAAGATACGAACGAAAAAAATACCAGTCACACACAAAAGGGAGAGAATACGATTTTTTCTTCTTCTGACAACTGACTCACAATGATCGCTGCATATCGAGTTGTTATTCGTGGATTGAAACATGTTATCCTTCCATGTGGGTCAGAGAAGCCAGGGAAATATTTCATGTGAATAATGAAATAGTCTTATATAGCAAGCGGGGACAATAATAATAATAATAATAATAATAATAATAATAATAATAATAATAGTAATAATGATAATAATAATAATGGTATTCATTATTATTATTATTATTATTGTAACCATAGGCCCTAATAATAGAACAGGAAAGGAAAACATTTAAGTTATTTTTATGATAAAATGGTGTTATGACAGCTATTAGGGTCAGAAAAGGATTGATAATAACAATAATAATAATAATAATAATAATAATTTGATGATGATGATGATGATAGTGCATGAACAGAAAAAGTCAGTATTTCATTACAGGACTGAGGTTAACACGAAACCATTTTTTTATATGATTACAAAATCAGAATTGTCTTAATTAAGGAAACTGAAAAAGTTACTGATTTGATTAATGGCGTTGCTCTGACAGACAGAGAGGGGGGATTACCGGAGAGAGAGAGAGACAGAGAGAGACAGAGAGAGAGACAGAGAGAGAGAGAGAGAGAGAGAGAGAGAGAGGACCAAGCCAGAGATAGATGCCCGAGTCAGATGTGTGCATTCCATAGGCACTATCTGATCGCACCAAACACTCAGTCAGTGACTACAGGCCCACTGAGGGGAGTCATGATCTACACTGTCTGGGCGACATTAATTCAGGAACTGCACACCAGAACGCTGGGTCAAACATAAACATTTTATATATATATATATATATCTAACTCACACTACCTGCGTTGGGTTCCAATGAAAGAAAGCGACTGCATTGTGAAAGCTACAAAAGAACCCAAAGCTAACACACACGGCATCACCATTGTTTCCGGTCAGTCCCGAGCGTCAACGCTCTGACAGGTTGAGTTATAAATAGTGCACGAGAAGACAACCGCGCTTCTGTCTTCAGGACATTCAGGGCATTGAGGCAAGAGTTCTTTCCCTTCGTCGACATTTTCGGCGCCGCTCAACACTGGAGGCGGCACACTGGCGTTTCTGGTTCCTTCACAGCTGTTTCTGTCCTCACCACTGTCTGTCTCGCTCGGTCTGGCTTGTGAGGTCGCCGTCAATCGTGTGCGGGAAGCAGTGGCTGGAGAGCGTGCAGGCATGATGACGTCAGGAAGCCTGGCCCCTCGTCGTTTGCTGCCTGACGTCAGAGGTTCTGCCGGAAACAACGGTACAGCGACCCCCCCGTCACCAGGTCTCTCAGAACTACACGCCGCGTTCGGAAACGCTTCGCACGGGTCTCGAGTGAAGGCTATAGGACTGCTGAACGCACAGTTCACATCAGTGTCTGATAAGTCTGTGGATGTGTGATGGTGGGTTGCTAGTTTTCTTGTCACGGATCTGCTTTCGTTGCACTGCAAGTCGCTTCTGTAGAAAACGCATCCGGCTGTGGCGCCGCTGTCTGGTGAGTCATGTGTGCTTTTGATTCCACCAAAAGCTTTGCCTTTACTGCATGGAATATCTGAAATATCGTCTCTACTGCTTGGGAGGTCTGAAATGTCATCACGACTGCTGGGCAAGTCGGAGATGTCGTCCCTACTACTGGGCAGGTCCGACACATCGTCCTTGCTGTCAAAGAGGTCACTGTCATCGCTGATCTCGTCGCTGTAAACGTTCCGACCACTACGATTCCGTTTCAGAGTGTCGTCTGAGTGTTCATGCCTTGGTGTGATGATTTGTGACTGCACGTGCAGCTGTTTCCGACGTTTCTTCCTCGTCTTGTGAAGGAGCAGGTCATGCTCAACACGTGGCTCCGGTAACCGTGCAGGAACCAGTTTCCGTTTTACCGTGGACTGCTCCGACTCGAACCCGTACAAGTCTGTTGGTGCGCCTTTGTCTGCACTACGAATGAAAACTAAACTTTCTGGTAAAATGAAACCTTCGTCATAATCAACCGAATCAGCCGTTGATCTTGTTTTGAATGAGGTCAGCGTGTCGTCAGTTGCTGTGGAAGTGCTGCTCTCTCTTTTGGAACTACTGGACGTGTCTCGGTCAGTGGACAAGGTGTCGGAGGTGTCAGAGGTCACGAGCCGATGACCCGGAACTCCCAGCCGTGTGGCCATGACCGAGTTCTGCTTCAACGACAGGCCCTCGGAGAAGAGTTTGGTTCGATGACACAGGTTTGCTTGGGTTAACTCTGCTACTTCACCGGGAAAATAGGTGGCCTCATAGGTGTCCATGTGGGAAGAATCACTAACACAGCTTGAACAGGAGTCTCTGGAAGAGCTTAACTGATAGGAATAACCAGCTCGTTTGGGAGCGTGGGTATGTTGGATAGCGTCTTTTGTCCCAGCCATTGGGAATTCAGGTTTGATTCTAAGTTCTTCTGGTGTTCTCGCTTTATGTCTTTCTTCGGCTAGACATGTTTGGTGTGCGTGTTGAAAAGGCAGCATTTTGTCAGTCACGAACCTTTCGCCTTTATCATTAGAGTGGTTTGAGAATGAAAAGGAAGATGAGGTATTGATGCTTGTGAAAATGTCATCTTTGGAAAACACTCTTTCGTGTTTTCTTAACAATACTGAACATGTGTCTTTGTTTGAATGTGTTCCAACAGTTGCTTCATTGATAACTTCACGAATTCTTTGTCCTAAGGTTTTGCCTATGCAGTTACCACCGCTGCTGGTGCCGAATGAGGAAAAGGATGAAGGAGCACTCTGAGACAGCAGTTCTAGCCCGTCATCATTGTCCGTGTGGACGCCAGTGCACACAGCCTCACCACCCCCTACCATTGTTTTGTCTCCATTTCTTGAAGAGGTCTTGGCTGCTGCAGAATTTGACTGCTTTGGAAATGTGTGCTGGTCATGAGAAGGGCTGGAATGGTCTTTCAGCAGGCGCCTGTGCCGCAACAGTTTAGGTGACACAGAGCCGAACACTGCCGTCTGTGAGTTTTGTATGATGGTGTCTTCTGTCACAGCTGAGGTCGATGGCTGCTTGTCAGGTGATGTAGGAATGCCCTGTCTATCCTTGCTGTCTTGAGTCTGGGCATTGGTGGTGTGAGCGCCACTTGTTTCAGCGTCTCCTTTGGGCTCTGCACCAACGTTAACGACCTGCTGACTCTCTCGGCTTTCTCTGCTGGCGATGACCACTGCAGCGGATGGCTGGGACGCCATGGTGCATGTCTTGATGGGGGTTCCTTTAGGCTGCGGACAGTAGCGGATGGGGGTGGGGGATGTGGTGGACAGCACAGCAGAACATGAAGAGGTAGAAGTGGACCATGATGGAATAAGTGGAAACACATTGTCAGGTCCCCGAATTGGGCTTTCTGAGGAAGACGACGAGCATGAGGATGATGTGAACGTTTTCATGTGATGTACTCTCGATGTCTCAAGTGGAAACAAAGCTGGGATTTTTCGATCACTCCTTGTGTTTAAGGGTTGTTCTCTCCCTTTGCCTTTCCCGTGGTGTGGAGCTGCAGAAGAAAACAGCACGGGACTTTCAGGCATTTTTCTGGCAGAGACTGGAGATCTATAGATTTGAGGTAAAGAAATTTCTGCTGTTGCTTTTTGCCTGACGCTGTGAGAAGCTTCCCTGGACTCCGTACACCCTGGGTGGTTAGACAGCACCTTGGGGTGCTCGTGGATCCCAAACTTTTCACTGTCCAGCAGTTCTGCACAACACTCCGACAACACAGAGGCTGCTGGCGCATTAGCAGGAAACCTGCGTTCCACTGAAGGACTCTGACTGGGAGTTCTTTGTACCATGACGGGGTTGCCGGGGTTTGGGAGAGCTTTCCTCACGATGATTGGACTGTTTTCCGCGCTTTTGGACCACTCACCTGGAATGAAGGTTTTCAAGGACAAGCTATCTTTTCTGTGAACACTATGGCTTGGTTCAGAGAGCTTCCGGACAGATTTGGACTTGGTTTTGCAGTCAGGCTGAGAGACACCAATCAAAGCAGACGTTTTAGGGCTCATACTTTTACTTCTTCGGTGCGAGCAAACTTCAACCCCTTTTGAGTTGTCAGCGTTGTCGTAGTCATTGTCGACCCCGCTGTGTAGTTGAGCAAATCCAGTGTTGCTGAAATGTGTAAAATTCTCTGTGTTACACTGTTCAATGTTTCTCTTCAGATTCTCGAGTCTGTCTATGCATTTAGCAATGGTACAGGTCACAGCCGACGAGTTCACACCAGCACCGACTTTGGTCAGAGAATCGTCGTCAAGACAGCGTCGCTTAGGGCCAGAAACAGGGGAAGATAGATCAGAGAATGCCTGAGACACCACGAACTCTTCCTTCAAACTGTTTCGATGGTTTTGTGTGTTTGGAGATATGTGAACTGTTCTCGTGACAGATGAGGAATGCAGCCCTGTATTTGAGCAGGTCACGTCTGAGGTGTCGCTGCGATCAAAACCAGGGAAGTGATCCTTGACGTGTGAGGACACTCTGTCGTCGGGCAGGCAAGACGTTAAATGTTTCTCCTCTCGAAGGATCTTGGACACAAAGTTAGGGTTGCCGTCACTGTCGAACGTGCTTCCACCTAACATCCGTGGATGCAAGGCAGAGGTGGGCGAGGTGCCGAAAGAGCCAGCAGACTGGACAGTGATGGTCTGGAACACGGCAGGATGAAGTCTGGCAGACAGCGGATCCACATCCGTGCTCCACCCATCCACAGGCTTCCATGCCTGTTTCTTGCTGTTCTTCTGCTGGAAGGAAAGGTCCGGCCTGGCGGCCATCTTTCCCCCTTGTCGGTTTCCCATGGCCCTCGCCAAGTCTCGGGGCAGCGAAAGCTGGTAGGGTTGGTCTCTGTGCTCCCTTCAACGTTCGGGGTGTGGAACCTGGTAGTGAAGGTGTTGCGCAGTGATTACAAATTACTGACTTTTTTCTGTTCAGCATTCGGAGCGTTGGTCACGTAAGAAAATAAATGGTAATTCATTCACTTGTATGGATTGTTGATTGATGTAGCGCAGGGTTTTAGGCCTTCCAGGTTCTGAAACACACCTTCTGTTGATCAGGGACAGAGGTCACGCTCAATTTTTTTTGCCGTATGTCACTTTCTTTGTCGTTGGTTGGTTGGGAACTGATTCTTTCCATGAGACACTCATCCGATACCAAGACACTCTTCTTGGTCTAAAGTGCTCTTAAATTCTGACATCTGGTCAGATATGCACTGTCCAGCTTATTTTCTGATTTTTTTTGTCTTTGTCTCTGTCTCCCTGGGGTAACAAATCATAAAGGAAAAAAACAAACATTACGTGGTGAAGAAGCTGTGTACTTTCTTGCTCCCCCTCTCACATAGACTGTTCC
>NC_134890.1:31997969-32000469 GCF_041734735.1 Babylonia areolata | reverse complement strand
CTGAAACACCACTTTCTGCTGTTTTCCCCCTGGCACTGAAGGGGTTTTAACAGTACCAACAAGACCAACAG
This sequence comes from Babylonia areolata, assembly GCF_041734735.1. Lineage (NCBI taxonomy): Eukaryota > Metazoa > Mollusca > Gastropoda > Neogastropoda > Buccinidae > Babylonia > Babylonia areolata. Next base: position 32,000,398 of record NC_134890.1, on the reverse strand, counting down.
CAACTGCAACACCAACAATACAGCAATGATACGAAAGAAACTATATCTTGAACACAACAGAAGACAATACTTGGTGCTACAAGAACAATAGCATAATGATAGCAACAACAATATCAACCACCACCACCACAACAACAACAACAACAACCACCACCACCACAACAACAACATCAACCACCACCACCACCACAACAACAACATCAACCACCACCACCACAACAACAACAACATCAACCACCACCACAACAACAACAACATCAACCACCACCACCACAACAACAACAACAACATCAACCACCACCACCACCACAACAACAACAACATCAACCACCACCACCACAACAACAACAACAACATCAACTACCACCACCACAACAACAACATCAACCACCACCACCACAACAACAACAACATCAACCACCACCAAACAACAACAACATCAACCACCACCACCACCACAACAACAACAACAACAACATCAATTCAGTAATGATATGAGAGTACATAAAACGAATGAACATTCAACGCATAAATATTTCTCAAAACAAGCAGATTAGATATTTGTGTGAAAAGGTAAACATGAAAACAATAACAAAAAAGAAACGACAAATTTGAATTACTTATACGGAGAAAAATCAATGACAAATGACGGGGGACAGACACACAGACAGACTGATATACAGTCAGTCAGACACGAGAACGCACAATGTTATTTGTCGTATGCAAGCAAGAAAACAACAACAACAACAAAAACAACAAAAAGCAACAACATAAACTACTCTCATGCTCAAGGATCGCTATTCTTGTTTTCCGGTTTATTTAATATTATTCAAGCAGAAATATTAGTCCGCTGATTAAAGAAGCAATACAATTTATGATCGGGCGCTTTCACGGGCAATGTCGCGCATTTCAGCCGCACCAGACAGGCAGATCACCTATGTTGCTGAAACGCGACCAGATCATAGGTAGGTTATTCACAAATCTGCAGCTCTTAATTAATTAGCGGTAATATTGGCTATATTTCGTCCACATCACAGGGGAATCCCCAGCTGTCCTTAGAAGTCTTTTTTTCCCCCCGTGCTTCTGGCACAAGGGAAAAAAAAGGGGGGGGGTGTTTTTTCGTGCTACACCGCTATTGAGTGGAACATTGTGTGAAGAGAGAGAGAGAGAGAGAGGGAGAGAGTGATGGGGTGCGAGGGGGAAGGGGGGGGGGGGGGGGGGGGGTAGGGGCGGGGTCGGCGTTCTTTGATTTGTATTCCTCTTTTTAACACAACAGATTTCTCTGTGTGAAATTTGGGCTGCTCTCCCCAGGGAGAGCACGTCGCTACACTACAGCGCCACCATTTTATTTTCCTGTGTGCAGTTTTATTTGTTTTTCCTATCAAAGTGGATATTTCTACAGAATTTTGCCAGGAACAACCCTTTTGTTGCCGTGGGTTCTTTTACGTGCGCTAAGTGCATGCTAGCACACGGGAACCCGGTTTATCGTCTCATCCGAATGACTAGCGTCCACACCACCACTCAAGGTCTCAGTAGTGGAGAGGGAGAAAATATCGGCGGCTGAGCCGGGATTCGAACCAACGCGCTTAGATTCTCTCGCTTTCTAGGCGGACGTGTTACCTCTAGGCCATCACTGCACTCGTGCTACACCAGTGTTGACTGGAACATAGTGTGGAGATGTTGCAGAAAAAAAAGGAGGAGGGGGGGCGGGGGGCGTTTTTTTTCCAGCAACACCGCTGTTTATCGCAACGTGGTACATGTGTATGTGTGTGTGTTGTGTGTGTGTGTGTGTGTGTGTGTGTGAGAGAGAGAGAGAGAGAGAGAGAGAGAGAGAGAGAGAGAGAGAGAGAGATGGGGGGTATTTTTTCGTGCAACACCGTCAGCTAGGTGTGGATAACGAGAGCGGAAATGACGCCATCAAAACCAGCAACATTCTCAAGCGGTCTGCGTCTTTCAAGTTTCACCCTTGGTTACTGAGCTCTTCTTTGTTCCTGGGCTATATATGTGGGTTAGCTCTCTCTCTCTCTCTCTCTCTCTCTCTCTCTGTGTCTCTTGTGTGTGTGTGTGTGTGTGTGTGTGTGTGTGCTTATGCTTGGTGTGTGTGTGTGTGTGTGTGTGTGCATGCTTATGCTTGGTGTGTGTGTGTGTGTGTGTGTGTGTGCTTATGCTTGGTGTGTGTGTGTGTGTGTGTGTGTGTGTGTGTGTGTGTGCATGCTTATGCTTGGTGTGTGTGTGTGTGTGTGCTTATGCTTGGTGTGTGTGTGTGTGTGTGCTTATGCTTGGTGTGTGTGTGTGTGTGTGTGTGTGTGTGTGTGTGTGCATGCTTATGCTTGGTGTGTGTGTGTGTGTGTGTGTGTGTGTGTGTGTGTGTGCTTATGCTTGGTGTGTGTGTGTGTGTGTGTGTGTGTGTGTGTGTGTGTGTGCTTCGG
>NC_134890.1:31972969-31985469 GCF_041734735.1 Babylonia areolata | reverse complement strand
TTTTTTTTTTTTTTTTAACTGAAAAACAACAAAGGACACTTTGACGTATTTCATCCACCGCCTTTCATCGCCGATTGTCGGAACAGAATCTGATATCAGCTGCTGAGGCAATGGGTGAAGGTGGGGTGGAGGACAGACGGTTCGAATGAAGTTGTGTGGGTGTGGATGCATGGGGGCGTGGGGGTGCGGAGGTGGGGTGGGGGGTGGGGGGGGATGCCTGATCATCGGCATCACGGTGAATTATGTTGTCGAATGCAGACAGAATAAGATAATATGTAAAATATGAAGCATGTTGTTTGTACTGGATGATAACATCCAGCCTTCCGACCATGATTCCTCGTTCTCTCTGTCTCTCTGTCTCTCTCTCTGTTTCTCTGCCTCTGTCTGTCTGTCTGTCTGTCTGTCTGTCTCTCTCTGTCCGTCTCTGTCTCTGTCTCTCCTCATATGCTCTGTACCGTACATACGCACAGACACACACACTCAAGCACATTATATGCCGGTATGAATGCACACACACACACACACACACACACACACACACACACACACACACACACACACACACACGTCCACACACACGCGCGCGCGCGCACACTGTGTGTGTGCGTGTGTGTGTGTGTGTGTCTCTCTCTCTCTCTCTCTCACACACACACACACACACACCAAACGAAAACATTTCAACAAACCACGAAGAACTATTACAAATAGTCAGAATGTTTTTGTCGAGTCAGTGTGCTGAAAATAATACTTCTGGAACTCACTGTGCCCTTCTTCAACTTTCCGAGGAATGAGATGTCATTTGTTTACGCAGTAGCTAGCAGCGTTGAGTGATGTCATATTACCTAATACGTACCTACCCGCTCAACTGAACAGGTAGGTCGACTGATGTCATTTGTAAGTGATGTCCACATGTTCTGAATTCAGTACTACTTATCTCTCTGCGCCTCCTACTGTGCGGTTTTTGCGTGTTTGGCCTACATCATTTGAGTCATACCCTATTGCTACCTGCCAGCATTCCAGACGTGATCCTGTCATTGAGAAGTCGGGATGCCAGAAAACGTGTTCAGAGTCACTCCAAGTGGGAACAAACGTACCCACAGTTATGTGTTTCGAAGCGAGAGCCAAGGTGCGGCAAGGCGCGTATTCTAACGCTTCCTCTGAACGCGAGATTAAAAGGAGTGGCGCGCGACCGGAAACGATAACCTATTCTGAGAAACATGCTCCTCGTTCACAACAACAAGACTCATCCGAAAACCCTCCCCCTCCCCCTCCTCCTCCCACCATTCCTCTTTGGCTTCGTACTAGTCACCTCCAGACTTGAGTTTCTGAGAAAAAACGTCTCTGAGAGTGGGTTTAGTGAGGGACTTCGCGCTGTTCTGTGGTGCTGATGACGGTTTTCTGCGGCGAGAGTTCCGGTGGGCGTGGGTGTTTGTGTGAGCTACAAAAGGGACGAGGGACAGTGCCCACAGTCATTGCAGCTGACAACCACAGTCCTGTGTTTGTAGTGAGGCACTGTTTGCAGCAACTTCACTGTTTTCCTGTTTGTCAAGACTCTGCTGTGTGTGTTCGGAGAGAGAGAGACATCGTTGACTCTGAGTCTGTGGCGATTGTTTGTGGTGAGTATACTTTATGATGTGAGCAGGTTCTTCATTTGAGTGTTAGTTGTTTATTTATTTACTTATTTATTAATCTTAGTCTGTGGCGATTGTTTGCGGTGAGTATACTTTATGATGTGAGCAGGTTATTCATTTGAGTTTTAGTTGTTTATTTATTTGTTTATTTATTTATCTATTCATTCATTCATTCATTTATGTATGTGTGTATGTATGTATATGTATGCATATATATATATATATATATATATATATATGTGTGTGTGTGTGTGTGTGTGTGTGTGTGTGTTACTGTGTGTGTGTGTGTGTGTGTGTGTGTGTGTGTTTATTTACTAGTTGATTTATTTATCTAGTTGTTTTACGTGTTTGTTCTTTTTGATATTGTTTATCTGTTTGTTTATTGCGTTCTTTGTTTATGATAGTTATTTGTGTTCTTATTTATGTATTGATTTATTCACCTTTGTTCCGATTATTTGCCGACAAAAGTCTGTCATTTATTTGTTTATTTATTTATTCATTTATTTATTTATGTATGTATTTATTTTTCTATTTATCTGTTTATTCATGCTTGTATGTATGTATGTACTTTATTCATCTCTTTTTCATTTTCAAATACCTCGATATCAGCGCAGATCTATTACAACCACTGAGTATTCCGGCTGTAACCTCTGTGTTTCTATAGCGGCTTGTTTGTAATGGGGATGTTTCAATAATCAGTACATATATATATATATATATATATATATATATATATATATATATATATATATATATATATATAATATATATATATATATATATTCTTTTTTTCATCTCAATTCGTCTTTCTACAGAATCACATTTAGGAAAATGACTTGTTTGTTTGTCTACAATGACAAATGTTCAAATCCGGCGACAGTCTCCATCTGTGTCTTCATCTGCCTCTGTCTCTGTGGCTAGGTCTGTCTGTCTCAGTGTCTGTCTGTCTCTCTTTCTCTCTCTTTCCCTGTCTCTCTGCCTCTTGAGTATATTGCTGTGACTGCTGTTGTTAGTATGAAGGGTCAGAGGCCTGACAGTTAAGACATTTTGGACTTCGACTTCTCTTTGTCTCAGTCTCTGTCTCACGTCTCCGTCACTCTGTCTCTGTGTCTCTCTCTCTCTCTCTCTCTCTCTCTCTCTCTCTCTTATATATATATATATATATATATATATATATATATATATATATATATATATACTGCGCTATCATCTGCACCGTTCCAGTGGCATTACACCCACGCCGCTCATTCCGAGTCACCCATTTCTCTATCCGTCTCCCTCCCTCTTCGAAGTCGACCAGTATTAAAAGGTCCTTTGTATTTTCGCCAGTCTCTGCCTTTGGGGAGAGTAGGGGTGGGGGAGGCACTTTAAAGTCTGACAGGGCCATTCTGTGTTAATTAAAAAAACAAACAGAGATACACGCGTGCCAGACACTTACACAAAGGCTTACGTTACGCCCCTGTGCCGTGATATCAGCAACTGGGCATTGCGGGCCAACTTTTAAAGAGGCGAGGGATAAATCTTGGCTTGGTTGGCAGACATGACTCTGGCACTCCTTTTACTCTTTCTCCTCCTCCTCCTCCCCCTCCTCCTGTTCCCCTCATCCTTCTCCTCCTCGTCCTCCTACTTCTCCTCCTCTTGCCCCTCCTCATCTTACCCATGCTTCTCCTTCTCCTCCCCCTCCTCCTCTTCCCCCCCCCTCATAACCATACCCCTCCTCCAGTTCCTCTTCCTTCTCCTTCACCTCCTTCTCCTCCTCTTCTTCCTCCTCCATCTTCTTCCCCTCCTCTGTCCTCCTCCCACCCCTCCTCCTTCTCCCCCTCCTCCTTCTCCTCCTCTTCTTCCTCCTCCTTCTCCTCCTCCTCCTATTCTTCCTCCTCCTTCTCCTCCTCCTCCTCTTCTTTCTCATCCTCCTTCTCCACCTCCTCTTCCTCCTCACCCCCCTCATCCTTCTCCTCCTCCTCCTCCTCCTCCGTCCTCCTCCCATCCACCCAGCGGCTTTAGTCTTCCCAGGTGCGCCCTATTTTGTTCAACAACTCCCCCCCCACCCCACCCTGGGTACCCTCCACCCCCCAGCCTCTCTCCTCCACCTGAACCCCTCCCTCCCTCCCCCCCCCCCCCCCCCATACACACCTCCTCCCCCTACCTACTTACACACTTCCCCTGCCCCACCCCCTGCTCTCTCCCCCCCGCCCCCATTCTCCCCCTCCGACCCTCCACTCCCTTACTCTGGCATGTCAGTCTTCACGATCTTCCCTCTAGCGTGGTGACTCACGTGTCATGACGTGTCAGTGTGTACTGGGTCTGTGTTATCAATTACAGGTGCATCTTTGGTGGGTTTTTTGTGTGGTTTTGTTTGTTTGTTTTTGTTTTTGTTTTTGTTTTCTTTGGGGTTTTTTTTTGTTTTGTTTTTTTATTTTTTTATTTTTATTTTTTGGTCTGTCTATTGGGCCGTCACACACACGCGCACACACACACACACACACATACACATACACGCGCGCGCACGCACGCACGCACACACACATATGTACACACACACACACACACACACACACACACACAAATATATATATATATATATATACACATACATATATATATATATACTATGACACACACTGTCACACACACACACACACATAAATACATATATATATATATATATATATATATATATATATATATATATATATATATATATATACATATATATATATATATATATATATATATATATATATATATATATATATATATATATATACTATCACACACACACACACACACACACACACACACACACACACACACACGGCTGCCGTCAAAGATTGCAGAGAACGAAAATGGAAGACAGGAAGAGAGGAACGGGGAGGTCAGTGGGGTCAGTGTGTGTGGGCAGTGAGAGAAACAGTGGGGTCAGTGTGTGGGCAGTGAGAGAAACAGTGGGGTCAGTGTGTGGGCAGTGAGAGAAACAGTGGGGTCAGTGTGTGTGGGCAGTGAGAGAAACAGTGGGGTCAGTGTGTGGGCAGTGAGAGAAACAGTGGGGTCAGTGTGTGGGCAGTGAGAGAAACAGTGGGGTCAGTGTGTGTGGGCAGTGAGAGAAACAGTGGGGTCAGTGTGTGGGCAGTGAGAGAAACAGTGGGGTCAGTGTGTGGGCAGTGAGAGAAACAGTGGGGTCAGTGTGTGGGCAGTGAGAGAAACAGTGGTCAGTGTGTGGGCAGTGAGAGAAACAGTGGGGTCAGTGTGTGGGCAGTGAGAGAAACAGTGGGGTCAGTGTGTGGGCAGTGAGAGAAACAGTGGGGTCAGTGTGTGTGGGCAGTGAGAGAAACAGTGGGGTCAGTGTGTGTTGGCAGTGAGAGAAACAGTGGGGTCAGTGTGTGGGCAGTGAGAGAAACAGTGGGGTCAGTGTGTGTGGGCAGTGAGAGAAACAGTGCGGTCAGTGTGTGTGGGCAGTGAGAGAAACAGTGGGGTCAGTGTGTGGGCAGTGAGAGAAACAGTGGGGTCAGTGTGTGTGGGCAGTGAGAGAAACAGTGGGGTCAGTGTGTGGGCAGTGAGAGAAACAGTGGGGTCAGTGTGTGTGGCAGTGAGAGAAACAGTGGGGTCAGTGTGTGTGGGCAGTGAGAGAAACAGTGGGGTCAGTGTGTGTGGGCAGTGAGAGAAACAGTGGGGTCAGTGTGTGTGGGCAATGAGAGAAACAGTGGGGTCAGTGTGTGGGCAGTGATAGAAACAGTGGGGTCAGTGTGTGTGGGCAGTGAGAGAAACAGTGGGGTCAGTGTGTGTGGGCAGTGAGAGAAACAGTGGGGTCAGTGTGTGGGTAGTGAGAGAAACAGTGGGGTCAGTGTGTGTGGGCAGTGAGAGAAACAGTGGGGTCAGTGTGTGTGGGCAGTGAGAGAAACAGTGGGGTCAGTGTGTGTGGGCAGTGAGAGAAACAGTGGGGTCAGTGTGTGTGGGCAGTGAGAGAAACAGTGGGGTCAGTGTGTGTGGGCAGTGAGAGAAACAGTGGGGTCAGTGTGTGGGCAGTGAGAGAAACAGTGGGGTCAGTGTGTGGGCAGTGAGAGAAACAGTGGGGTCAGTGTGTGGGCAGTGAGAGAAACATTGAACGAATGATAGAAAAAGAAGAAATAAAGAAAAATGAATGGAACGAACAGAAAGGCCGGAAAATCCAGTATGATAAACAAAACAAAAGCTAGAGGGAAGAAATTAATGAAGTTTGTTTTTGAGGGTAATAGAGAAAGCAAACAATTTCTTTCTTCTTTTTTTCTTTTTTCTTTTTTTTAATCCAGCCCTCGAAAGATAGAAGGTAAGTAGGAAAACAGTAGATAGAAAGAAAGAGAAAAAAACATAGAAAAAAGGCAGCAATAGATAGGAACTGGGAAGAGCCGAGACATAAACACAAAAGGGCCTCAGTTTAAGTGAAGACCACGCCATCAACTGTAGGTATACTGACACAAGACATTCTTTCCGGCTAAACAACGTGAGGAATTTTGGGGAGGGGATGGGTCTATAGCTGGGTTATCACGAGGTTCCAAACAGACAGATAGGGTATCAGGGTGTCTTCCCAGTGTCAGGTACACAAACCCAGTGATAAGGAATCGCGTTTCACGTGCCAGACAGAAGGAAGGTGTATAGTGGGGGGGTGGCAGTCAGTCAGCCATACCAGTGTAGTTGTGGCCGGCACGGCAACACGCTGTGTACATTCACCCTACACTGCTACACTATACTGTTGCTGCTGCTGGCACTTGGTGCTCCATCCACACGGTTCTGTGCACAGTGCGTGATGGCCCGTGTGTGCCGGTTAGCCACGGAGCACGTGCAATTCGTCAACTTGTAAAAACTTTAGCTTCGCTTGTACTACCCCCTATCTGTCTGTGTGTGCTTCGTCCCGGCCTGAATTCCCTCCTTGCCGTCTGTCTGTCTGTCTGTCTGTCTGTCTCTGTCTTTCTCTGCGCCCTCCCTCCCCCCTTGCCCCCAACCCCCACTCTCTCTCTCTCTCTCTCTCACACACACAAACTGGCACACACACACACACACACACACACACACACACACACACACATGTGCGCGCATGGACGCAAACTATGACACACACACACACACACACACACACACACACACACACAAACACACACACACACATGTGCGCGCATGGACGCAAACTATGACACACACACACACACACACACACACACACACACACACACACACACACACACACACACACACAACCTCTCAGTCTCAAGCCGTCCCCCCAGCCCCCCAGGACCCCCCACCCCTATCCCCCTCCGGCGCTCTCTCTCATCCACCCCTGTCTGGATGTGGCTGGGAGTGACGAAAGGGGGCTGGGATGGAAGGGAGGGGGGCGTAGGGGGGTGGGGGAGTCAGTATGAAGGGGAAGGGTTGGGGGGGGGGGGGACGGGTGGTGGAATCCTCAACATGAGCAACCCAGTGCCCTCTCCTTTGGGGATGAGTCACTGGGATTTTTTGCCGTGAGTTTACTACGAACTTCGCGTTTGATTTGGGGTGCTGACATGGGTATATAACTCCACCCCGGTTATCAGCCAGAGCCATACAGAGCCAGACCTGCGGACTGAGGCTGTGCCGTGAAGAAGGAGAGAAGAGGAGAGAAGAAACTATGTAAGACCTGTCTTTCTTTTGTCACAAAGGACTTTTGAGCAGTCTACAAAATAGTTCGTATGCATTGTGTCAATCTGAGTAAGACTGGACTTGCTTTTGTCACAAAGGACTTTTGAGCAGTCTACAAAATAAAGCCGTATGCATTGTGTCAATCTGAGTAAGACTGGACTTGCTTTTGTCACAAAGGACTTTTGAGCAGTCTACAAAATAAGTCGTATGCATTGTGTCAATCTGAGTAAGACTTGACTTGCTTTTGTCACAAAGGACTTTTGAGCAGTCTACAAAATAAGTCGTATGCATTGTTATGCATTGTGGCGGTTTGCTTTTGTCAGAGGACTTTTTAGCAGTGTAATATGAAATAGATGTAGGTCGTACACAGTATGTATTGTGTCAGAGAGTCTGACTGAGACTGACTTGCTTTTGTCACAAATGACTTTTGAGCAATCTACAAAATAGTCCGTATACATTGTGTCAGGAGTAGATGGTATTATTGCCAAACACCACAAGTTCTGAAATGAAACAACTGACTGAAATAGTATGGCAGTAGTGTTTGGTTTCTGTAATTGCTATCTTCGATTTTGTTTTTCGCGTGAGTTTGCTTCTAGTTTTTTCCTTCTCTCTCTCATTTTCCGATTGATGGTGGTGGTGGTGGTGGAGTGGGGTGGGTTTGTGTTTGTCTCATTATTGGTGTTACTGTTGTTTTGTTGCTTCTGTCCAGGTTGGTACTGATGGTGTTCTTCTTGGCGAAATAGTTTTATTTATTTTGATTTGTAGTTTGCTTGAGTTTGATAACACTTGTTACATAGTATTTTTTTTCTAGATGTTTTGAGTCTCTTTTAACAATGGGAGGTTTCAGTTTTTATTAGAATTCTGTGCTTAGGAGTATTGTCCTCACAAATGTGTGGGAGCGGGTCGTATCCATTTCAATGTGCACCTCCGAGTCAAATCACACACACACGCGCGCACACACGCACACACACACACGCACACACACACACACACACACACACACACACACAAATGCACGCACACACACACACACCGTACACACACACACACACACACACACATACACACACACACACACCAGACACTTTGAAAAACAACACCGAATGTACTTGCAACTGCCAATGAGTCATTGTAAGTTTATATGTGTGTCTGTAACTCTGTTACAGCTGAACGAATCGCGAATTCCATTTATCTGTCACGTGACATCACTTCGAGTACAGAGAAGCAACCAAATATCCACCACAATGGCGCTCAACCGTAAGAACATCCCGTGAGTAGCCCATTCCATTTGGTGGTTGTTGTTGTTGTTGTTTGATTGTTTGTTTATGTGTTGTTGTTTTTGTATGAATTTCGTTCCGAATTCCTGTTCGGATTCTGTTACTGAATGCCTGTTTGTCCCACTGAATATCTCTGTTTGCATGTCTCTGTCAGTCTCTCTCTTTCATTCCTATCAATCACTCAATCAATCAGTCTATCTATGTATCTATTTATCTATAACACACACTCATTCTCTCATTCCGTATCTCTACGTTCCCCTCTTTCTGATGCCCCCCCCACCCCCGTCTCTATCTCTGTCTCTGTCTCTCCCCTATTCCCCTCTATCTCTGGTATCGTTGTATCTGCCTTTCTATCTCTGACTCTGTCTTTCTCACTCTCTCTCTCTGTGTGTCTCTGTCTCTCTCAGTGTCTCTCTCTCCCTCCCTCCCTCCCTCCCCCTATTCCCCTCTATCTCTGGTACCGTTGTATCCGTGCCTTTCTGTCTATCTCTGCTCTGTCTTTATCTGTCTGTCTGTCACTCTCACTCACATTTCTCTTACCCCCTCTCTCTTCCTTCTGTGCACGTGCAGCAAGAACGTGCTGGAGCTGTTTGATCGCTACGTGGAGAACAACGTACGCAACCTGGACCGGCCCAAGGCGGTGAGGATGTTGATGGCAGAGTTCGGGCTGGAGGAGGACCAGGCGGAGACGATGTTCGAGACCTTTGACAAGGATCACAACGGCATCATGAGTATCTGGGAGTTCGAGCAGTTCTTCATGTGCATGGGCAACCAGTAAGTTTTTTTGAGGAGGTTTTGATGTCTCACCTAATGTGTGGCACGCATACCGATGAACTTAATAAGACAAGAGATAAAGGATATTGAACAAAACTCAGCCAGTTTTGCCGCGGAGGAGGAGGTGTTAGCGTGAACTGAAACCCTTGCCGTAACTGATTATTATTAATCACGATGTTCATGTGCATGGGGCAATCAGTGAGTTTTTGAAGAGATTTCGATGTCTTACCTAATGTATGGCACGCATACAATTTATTAGGACAAGAGGATAGTAAAGGATATTGAACAAAACTATATCGCTCAGCCAGCCTGCTCCGTTCCATGCAACGACTATCAGCAGAGTCGGATCCGTGAGCATTCGCAAATAACAAGGGACATAAGTTATTCTACTTTCATTTTCTGTGTATGGACACCACACTGATGTTAACATGAACTGAAATCCTTGTCGTAATTAATTGTTATTACGTCAACTATGCTCTTCATGTGTATGGGCAACCAGTCAGTTAATATGTGTTAGCATGAACAGAAATCCTTTCCGTAATCAATTATTATTACGTTGATTATACCCGTCTGATTGTAATACGCCACTGTGAAAATAAAAGAATTTTCGCTGCAAGGTGGGGGAAAACAGTTTTGAGGATGTCTAGAAAATGATTTATGGCGTCCAGGAGTTTATGCTTCTCTTTGATGGCCCTGTGTGTAGGTAGATTTGGGTGCATGCATCTCTCTCTCTCTCTCTCTCTCTCTCTCTATATATATATATATATACCCTTGCCTGAAGAAGCTGTTTTTACAGCGAAAATTTGCTGCTTTTAAAAATACAAGTCTCAAAGACATGCAGAGCCGACTGTTGTTGATATTTTCATATTTTACCGGTCTCGGTATTTACCTCAGTGCTCTCTGCGAGGAGCAGAGCCCAGGACACGAAGAGAGTGTGAACTAGCGAAGTGAGAGCTGTGGCACCAATGGTTTCTCCAGTGCAGTGGGAAATCATTTACAGTTGTTTTTTGTTTGTTTGTTTGTTTGTTGTTGTTTTTGGAATGACTATGACTCTCAAACTAGGAGGCAAAATTGCACTGGCTCTTAGTGCTGCAGCCTTGGGGGCTAGCTGGCCTTTGGGAACCATCCCAACGCCGACTGTCCTATAACCCTCTTGGCCGAGAGAGTGTGGATGTAACTTGGGCAAGACACTCTCCACTATAATCAAATTCTAGCCCAAGTTGTCGGGACAGCAGTTGCCTCCTTTGCTGTTCTGATGGTCATAGTCGGACACGACTGACTATCACTCAAGGCCTTATACGCTACACTACATGTGCTAAGCGGATGCCCAGCAGCAGCATATCCCAGCGCACTCGTCGGGCCTTGAGTGCATGCATATATGTTGGGCATCCGCTTAGCAGATGTAATGTTTAACGCATAAAGATTCTGAAACTGAGTGACTGAGTGACTGACGGAGTTTCTCCCTGTGTGCAGTGCCCAGGAGATCGTGGCCAAGTTCAAGGAGCTGGACACTGACGGCAGCGGCAAGCTGGAGAAGGAGGAGGCCCGGGAGGGGCTGAAGACCATCCGCACCGCCACGGGCCGGGGTCTGGTGGACAAGGAGATCGAGTTCTTCATCCAGACCACTGCCGGGGATGATGGCGTTATCGACCTGGGTCAGTTCACCAACCTGCTGTTCCGTCTGAAGCTGTACAAGGCTCCCGCTCCTAAGTAAACTTCTCCTGTAATGATGACCGGCTTGTTGTTGTTGTTGATGATGTGGCTTACAAACACACTGTTCAAGAGTCAAGGTGGTGTTTTTGCAACCCACCAGAAGCTGACTTTTTGCTTCTTTTTTATGTGTGTGTGAATGTGAAAGCATTGTTCAACAGTGGGGATGAATGTGGTTGTCCCAGCACTGAGTTTTGCTGTCTTTAGCTGGACAAAAATTCTGCTCCCAATGATGGAAATATTCCATTTGAATTTTTATTGCTTCGGGGGATTTTTGACAAATGAAAAAAACAACAACAAAGACTGCATGATTGTATCAAGATGTACAAATATCAAGGTATTGTGTAATTTATAATGATGGGAACACCACGTTTGTTTTAAGCAGTCTGCACGAGTCCCCACTGTCCCATGTAAATAGATATGACTTTGGTTGTCAATAGTTTTTCATGTTCCGTCTCTGCATGTGAAGTCATAAAAATATGGCAATTATTCTTCACGGGTTCAACTTGTTAAAAAAAAAAAAAAAAAAAAAAAAAAATGCTTTGCCGTTTCCGGGAAATGAAACTGAAAGTGCAAATGCGATTATTGCTGTTAGATGTGATTATTGATTGAATAAAACTCCACTTTGACCTATTATCATAGCGATTACACTACACACACACACACACACACACACACACACACACACACACACACACGCACGCACGCTATAACTGGCTGTGTGTCTGGAATTACTGTTTTTCAACAGCTTTATTTTTGCAACATATCCTGCATGTTATTTGGTGCTAGCCACTGATGAAAACCACTTTTTCCGATGAATTTTGTAATGCCTTTTCATATTTGTATTTTGTATGCATAAATACCTTTGCGGAATGTGCACTTCGATTTTCATGTGCAAGTTTGTTATTGTCATTGGGCTCTCCAGGCCAAGACTTTTGGACCAGATCAGGTGTTTTTTTGTGTGTGTACTTGGTGTGTAATACGGTTGATGTTGGCTGGGTTTGATCACGTGCAATACCAGTTGTGTGCAATTTAGAAATTGTCTTAAATCTCCTTCCCTGCCCACTGATGAAAAAGTCAGCTGCCCACTCACTGTGCATATACTTTGCTAACGGGATGTTCTGGTTTCACTCATGTCATTCACTGGTGCCAATAAGAGAATAACCTGTTGCCAATTTTGGCGTGCATGTATGGGGCCATGTACGGGATATCCCGCTGCCATTTTCATGTGCATACGCGTGTGATGGAATACTCCACTACCATTTTTAATGTGCATATAATTATGCCAGTGAAGAAATTTTCCGTTACCATTCTTGACGTACTTCAATGCGAGTAATGGAATATTCTGTTGCCATTCTTTTTCATGTGCATAAATGCCTGTGATGAAATATTCCATTGTCAATTTTTTAATGTGCAGAAATGTTGATGATGGAATATTCCATTGCTCTTTTTCGGCATGTGT
>NC_134890.1:31945469-31965469 GCF_041734735.1 Babylonia areolata | reverse complement strand
TTGGAGCTCATGTACGTTTATATGTATTTGACTGTGCTGTCATATCTATGAAACTGCGTTTTTGGGGCATATCTGTTATGCATGTGTGGGTGTATGTGTGAATGTGTGTCTTCATGTTTTATATTTATTTGCTTATTTATCATCATTGTTGTCTTATTTATTTAATTATTTATTTATTATTATTATTATTTTATCATTATTTTCATTACTACTATCTTTTTTTTCATAATTATTATTTATTTATTTATGTATGTACGCTTTTATATATATATATATATATATATATATATATATATATATATTTTTTTTTTTTTTTTTTTTTTTTTTTTTTTTCCTCAAGGCCTGACTAAGCGCGTTGGGTTACGCTGCTGGTCAGGCATCTGCTTGGCAGATGTGGTGTAGCGTATATGGATTTGTCCGAACGCAGTGACGCCTCCTTGAGCTACTGATACTGATACTGTCTCGGACTTTGTCAGTTACCCCGCCCCCCCCCCCCCCCCCCGCACCCTCTCCCCCCGCCCTCCCCCCATCCCCCATCTCATTCCGCCGGCCACCCCCACCCCCCCTCTCTCACGGCTAAAGTCTCCGTCTTCGTTGTGTCTCTCTCAGTGTCTTCCCGGTTTCTTGGTCTCTCTCTGTCAGTGTGTGTGTGTGTGTGTGTGTGTGCGTGTTCAGTTGTTCGCTATCTCCTCTGGCAAAAACGATGTTTGTCATTCCGCTTGCTTACAATTAGTACTGAGGAGGGAACTTCAACTGGGCAGTTTCATTTACTGTCAGATTTGCATTACTTCCCTTATATTGGGACAAAATGTTAAATTTTTCATGAAATAAGCGGTCTCTCATTTACTTTTCTTTCCAGAAAACATACCATTTCACTATTTTGGTGTTTAAGAGTGTCCATTGAACATTCCTCAAAAACATTGCAAAGAATGCACTGATGATTCATTTGTTAGACACGCTTTTGTTCTGTTTGAAATGCACAAAACTTCCATTGCTGGGAGTGAACTCCAGTGCGGTAAAATACTCGATAAATGCGAGAAAGAATGCAAAATATATCCCACGTTTCATTTTGAAAATTACTTCAGAAATATTAATAAATTGCAATTGCTAATGCATTTCTGGTGTCTTTATTACTCGTCTAATCTTTATAATTTCGGAAATCTACAAATTAATTAGCGATTAGTTTTCTTAACCACTCCCGGAAGTGAAGCAGGCGAGCAGTCAGGCTAGTTTAACTCTGTTCGAAAATGGTGAGATAATGCTTTTTATTGTGTTATTTGGAACATTTTGCTCATTTAAAGTGTTTTATTATATAACAGTATGAGTCCGTTTAATATGTGGTATTTTTCTGATGCTTTTGTAATGTTTGTTTCAGGCAAAGTACACGGAAGAAGATCTGAATGGTGAGCCAAGCGCAATCATCCCAGAGAATTGAATTTCCGATTTTTTGTTTTTAGTCACTATATTCAGCTTTCCTAATGTCTTCTGCATTATCTTTCTCTTCTTCTGCTTCTTCTTTTTCTTCTCCGTGTCTTTCCATTTCTATGATAAGCATCCGTTTTCTTACTTTCAACCAATTACCATCCGAATAGTTATTGCATAGTTGGCATTTTTGTGTTCCCTACTACACCGAATGACGCATGAATAGTGTGGTTTAACGTTTGAAGATCATAATCACACTGTCTTTCCTTTCTAGCTTAATCCGCTGAAGAACAAGACAGAATGACATATTCATTCATTATCAGTGAATTATGGTGAATACGTTGACTTTTTGTTAAGAGTCTGTTCTGAATTTACTATCAGTTTGAACTTGTAATAGACTAATACTAGTAATTGTAATACTAGTAATACTGACGGAGTGGACCGCATGAGTAATGTCTCAAAAAATGGTTCTCTTATTCAGTTTGTCTTCATTGCATCCACTTACAGGGTAATTGGTTCAAACATATGTAAATTGTTTTGTTACTGATTAAAGTGATTTACTAAGTGGTAGCAGAGGAAAACAAAAGACATACTGTGTGAAATTTATGTGTGTGTATGCATGTATGACCATGCCAGAGTAACATACTCTGAAAGCGTAGCCTAATGTGTGCAGATATATATATCTAGCCTTATGTATACAGAGAGGGGTATATTGTGAGTCTATCAAAAGCAGTTGGTATTATCTTACCACACCAAAAATCCAACTTTTTATTTCCTCTGACTGATAGTGATAGTGATATATACAGTCAAATTTAGAAAGTAAGAAACATAATTATTTACATTGACTGTTTGCAGTTGATCTTGAAAATGTGTATTTTGTGTGAAAAGCATAAAATTTCATGATGTGTGTGTGTGTGTGTGTGTGTGTGTGTGCTGTACAGAGATCCAGGAGACATTCAGTCTATTCGACACCAGAGGGGATGGGAAGATCGCAGCCTCCCAGCTGGGGGATGTTCTAAGGTCCTTGCAGCAGAACCCCACTGAGCAGGAGATTCGCAAATGTGGATATTCTCAAAACCCAGGTATCACAATCCATGGAATCCCAGAGTGGTCCATGCATTAGATAATACTCCTGTACTGGTTCGTCGCTTTCTGAGCATCACACCAATCCAAGTTTTGCTAATCACATCTTCTTTCCATAATACCTGCGCACAGTTTATTTAGTTATCAACTTCTCCAACACACCATCCTCAGCTTCATACCTGTGACTGTGAGTGTCAGTCTCATCCTCAGCCCTTTTGAGTTTGGGCTAATGGTGATTTTTACAATCACATTTATTTTGTTACACCTTTTCTGCAACATGTTGTGATTTTTAAGCAGGTGGTGATATGTGTGTACAGATTTTTCCCCATTTCCTTTTCATGTTGGAAGTTATTTTGATTTTTCCTGTTTCATGATTATAATCAACATTTCATGTAACGGTGTAACTGACACAAATTTTTACTGTCACAGTGACATATAATTGATTATGTCATTTCTTGTTATTGATACAAACACTGACTGACACAGTGACATATAATTGATTATATCATTTCTTGTTATTGATACAAACACTGACTGACACAGTGACATATAATTGATTATATCATTTCTTGTTATTGATACAAACACTGACTGACACAGTGACATATAATTGATTATATCATTTCTTGTTATTGATACAAACACTGACTGACACAGTGACATATAATTGATTATGTCATTTCTTGTTATTGATACAAACACTGACTGTCACAGTGACATATAATTGATTATATCATTTCTTGTTATTGATACAAACACTGACTGACACAGTGACATATAATTGATTATATCATTTCTTGTTATTGATACAAACACTGACTGACACAGTGACATATAATTGATTATGTCATTTCTTGTTATTGATACAAACACTGACTGTCACAGTGACATATAATTGATTATATCATTTCTTGTTATTGATACAAACACTGACTGACACAGTGACATATAATTGATTATGTCATTTCTTGTTATTGATACAAACACTGACTGACACAGTGACATATAATTGATTATATCATTTCTTGTTATTGATACAAACACTGACTGATACAGTGACATATAATTGATTATATCATTTCTTGTTATTGATACAAACACTGACTGACACAGTGACATATAATTGATTATATCATTTCTTGTTATTGATACAATCACTGACTGACACAGTGACATATAATTGATTATATCATTTCTTGTTATTGATACAAACACTGACTGACACAGTGACATATAATTGATTATGTCATTTCTTGTTATTGATACAAACACTGACTGACACAGTGACATATAATTGATTATGTCATTTCTTGTTATTGATACAAACACTGACTGACACAGTGACATATAATTGATTATGTCATTTCTTGTTATAGATACAAACACTGACTGACACAGTGACATATAATTGATTATGTCATTTCTTGTTATAGATACAAACACTGACTGACACAGTGACATATAATTGATTATGTCATTTCTTGTTATAGATACAAACACTGACTGACACAGTGACATATAATTGATTATGTCATTTCTTGTTATTGATACAAACACTGACTGACACAGTGACATATAATTGATTATGTCATTTCTTGTTATAGATACAAACACTGACTGACACAGTGACATATAATTGATTATGTCATTTCTTGTTATTGATACAAACACTGACTGTCACAGTGACATATAATTGATTATGTCATTTCTTGTTATAGATACAAACACTGACTGACACAGTGACATATAATTGATTATGTCATTTCTTGTTATAGATACAAACACTGACTGACACAGTGACATATAATTGATTATGTCATTTCTTGTTATAGATACAAACACTGACTGACACAGTGACATATAATTGATTATGTCATTTCTTGTTATTGATACAAACACTGACTGTCACAGTGACATATAATTGATTATGTCATTTCTTGTTATTGATACAAACACTGACTGACACAGTGACATATAATTGATTATGTCATTTCTTGTTATTGATACAAACACTGACTGACACAGTGACATATAATTGATTATGTCATTTCTTGTTATTGATACAAACACTGACTGACACAGTGACATATAATTGATTATGTCATTTCTTGTTATTGATACAAACACTGACTGACACAGTGACATATAATTGATTATATTATCATTTCTTGTTATTGATACAAACACTGACTGACACAGTGACATATAATTGATTATATTATCATTTCTTGTTATTGATACAAACACTGACTGACACAGTGACATATAATTGATGATGTCATTTCTTGTTATTGATACAAACACTGACTGACACAGTGACATATAATTGATGATGTCATTTCTTGTTATTGATACAAACACTGACTGACACAGTGACATATAATTGATGATGTCATTTCTTGTTATTGATACAAACACTGACTGACACAGTGACATATAATTGATTATGTCATTTCTTGTTATTGATACAAACACTGACTGACACAGTGACATATAATTGATTATGTCATTTCTTGTTATTGATACAAACACTGACTGACACAGTGACATATAATTGATTATATTATCATTTCTTGTTATTGATACAAACACTGACTGTCACAGTGACATATAACTGATTATATTATCATTTCTTGTTATTGATACAAACACTGACTGACACAGTGACATATAATTGATTATGTCATTTCTGGTTATTGATACAAACACTGACTGACACAGTGACATATAATTGATGATATCATTTCTTGTTATTGATACAATCACTGACTGTCACAGTGACAAATAATTGATTATGTCATTTCTTGTTATAGATACAAACACTGACTGACACAGTGACATATAATTGATGATGTCATTTCTTGTTATTGATACAAACACTGACTGACACAGTGACATATAATTGATGATGTCATTTCTTGTTTTTGATACAAACACTGACTGACACAGTGACATATAATTGATTATGTCATTTCTTGTTTTTGATACAAACACTGACTGACACAGTGACATATAATTGATTATATTATCATTTCTTGTTATTGATACAAACACTGACTGACACAGTGACATATAATTGATTATATTATCATTTCTTGTTATTGATACAAACACTGACTGACACAGTGACATATAATTGATTATATTATCATTTCTTGTTATTGATACAAACACTGACTGACACAGTGACATATAATTGATTATATCATTTCTTGTTATTGATACAAACACTGACTGACACAGTGACATATAATTGATTATGTCATTTCTTGTTATTGATACAAACACTGACTGACACAGTGACATATAATTGATTATATCATTTCTTGTTATTGATACAAACACTGACTGACACAGTGACATATAATTGATTATGTCATTTCTTGTTATTGATACAAACACTGACTGACACAGTGACATATAATTGATTATGTCATTTCTTGTTATTGATACAAACACTGACTGACACAGTGACATATAATTGATTATATCATTTCTTGTTATTGATACAAACACTGACTGACACAGTGACATATAACTGATTATGTCATTTCTTGTTATTGATACAAACACTGACTGACACAGTGACATATAATTGATTATATCATTTCTTGTTATTGATACAAACACTGACTGACACAGTGACATATAATTGATTATGTCATTTCTTGTTATAGATACAAACACTGACTGACACAGTGACATATAATTGATTATGTCATTTCTTGTTATTGATACAAACACTGACACAGGCTTACATCTGTCCTTGCATTGACAAATCCAAATGTTTCAATAATAACACATTAATTACAAAGAAATATTGTTCAGTTTTACGTCTTTCTTACAGTAGTTCTTGCGTTTTTTGTTTTTTTTATCCTTGCATTGACAAATCCAAATGTTTCAATAATAACACATTAATTACTAAACATATTGTTAAGTTTTGCGTCCTTCTTGTAATCGTTTTGTTGTTGTTGTTTTTAATGGTCTGTACTTTCAGCTTTATATTTCAGTGATTTATTTCAGTCATTTGAGAAAACTCATCATGATCTTGCAAATATTAAATCAAAATCTCTATCATGTGGATTATTATAAACATTTATTAAAGTTATTCTTTGAAGATGCTTATACACTTACAATACTATGAGTTATCTACTGTTATTAATTTAAAAAAGAAGTCATCTATCCATTTATTTATTTCAAAAGATTGTACCTTCATTATGGAACCTAAATTGTTATTAGTTTAAAACAGAAGTCATCTGTCCTTTTATTTATTTCAAAAGATTGTACCTTCATTATGGAACCTAAATTGTTTTTTGTGTCTTACTAGTTTCATAGTTGATTTGCTGACTTCATATCTGTGAACATTGCAGTCAGCACTAGTTTACACAAACTTCAGCAGCATAACTGAGATGCATATGAACTTTTCTTTGGGTACACATTGTTTACATTTTTTTTTCAGATTATATTTTTTATTTAACTTTCTTCAGATGCAAGAATCTCTTTTGAGACCTTCTTCCCAATCCTGCAGACCATCAGTAAGAACCGTAGCGTTCCTCCCTTGGAGGACTTCATCGAGGGGTTCCGTGTCTTTGACAAGGAACAGAATGGCTTCATCTCCAGTGCTGAGCTCAGGCACATCCTGACCTCGCTTGGTATGTCCTGTTCATGTCAGACCTTAGGCTTATGATGTTTATACAGAGATGCCAGCTGTTACTATTTCGCCATATTTTGTTATGCTGGATTGCATTTTGTTCCAACATTGAGCCAACATTAAAATTGTTCTGATGAGTTCATTTTCAACTGCATAGCATTGTCACATGCTTTTATGTTGCAACACCCAGACGCACTAGACCTATCGATCATGAGGCCATGGCAGTCACTACTTACCTTGGTCTCACTGATGTTGCTCAGTTAATTGCGCGCATGTTTACATTGTTTGTATGCCTTGTAGATGAAATGTACCTTTGCTGATGTGGCTCGGTGTCTTGAGTGTTCCTACCAAATCCAAAATGTTCCTACCAAATTCCCTGATTGTACCTACAAACACTTGACAGGTGCTGGCATCTCTTTTTGCTCTGCTGTTTGAAGTCAAGTTGTTCTCATAAAAGGCTTGAAATTTTGCATTTTAATTTCATTCTATTTTCATGATGTTCGGGTGAAAAAAAAGAAGCAATTTTGTATTTCTTGTTGTGTAGTTTTACAGTTGAGATTTTGCATGTTCCATTTTTTTTATAGAATTTTTTTTAAACCAATGGTTAAATATAGGTAAGTGGCTGTAATTGATTCTTTTTCATGTTGTCAGAAACAAAATACAAAATATATATTGTCAGTGTGGTTTTAGAGAGAAATAGCTGTATTCAGGGATGTACCAATGCTTCCATCATCTGCTTTGGGCTGATAAAATGCTTGAAAGGACAACTTCAATATTATACTTTTGTTTTAACACATTTGTATGATTTGCCGGGTGTGGAGAGGGGGAGGGGAGGAGGGAAGGGGGTTAATTATTTGAAGAATGATTGAGGTGTCATCTAATCATTAACTGATCAAATAATCAGGGATTGTATTTAAAAAAAAAAAATAACCTGAGGAATGATTGATACTTCAGTTGATCGTCAGTTGATCTGAGGAATGATTGATGTCAGTGATTGATGATTGAGGAATGATTGATGTCAGTGATGGGTGATTGAGGAATGATTGATGTCAGTGATTGGTGATTGAGGAATGATTGATGTCAGTGATGGGTGATTGAGGAATGATTGATGTCAATGATTGAGGAATGATTGATGTCAGTGTTCGATGATTGAGGAATGATTGATACTTCAGTTGATCTGAGGAATGATTGATGTCATTGATGGTTGATTGAGGAATGATTGATGTCAGTGATTGAGGAATGATTGATGTCAGTGATTGATGATTGAGGAATGATTGATGTCAGTGATCGATGATTGAGGAATGATTGATACTTCAGTTGATCGTCAGTTGATCTAAGGAATGATTGATGTCAGTGATCGATGATTGAGGAATGATTGATGTGTCAGTTGATTATCAGTTGATCTGATGACTGATTAATTTTTTCAGGAGAGAAGCTGAGTGACGATGAGGTGGATCAGCTTATCCAGGGAATTGAAGATTCCCAGGGGAACATTAACTACGAAGGTATGTACAAAATAACACATGAAAGGGTTCATCAGGCTTCAAAAAGGGAATTCCTACCCCCCCCCCCCCCCCCCCCCAAAAAAAAAAAAAAAGTTTCAGTTTGATAAGCACTTGATGAAGAGTAAAAAATAAACACCTCTCCAGCTAGTGTTTTGCGGTAATTCTCACCACTTACTGCATGATTTGTGGTAGCTTGTTGCTGTCTTGGACTTTCTGTCTCATCTTTTAACCTATTCAATCCTGGAGAGTTTCCAGCAAGGCAGGTTTCCATGACATATTGATGCGAAAAAAGATATACTGTTTTTCCTCCAAAATTTAATTTTATTTCATGATTGGTTATTGAAGAACGACTTTTGTGTTTGTGGATATTGCAGAGCTGATCAAAATGGTGCGCAACGGATAGACAGGCAGCACCTGCTGATCTCGTCAACCGGCAATGTTCTGTTTCTTTTGAGGACCATAGCTCGACTGCCATTCAGCGTGTCAATTGGCATGACTGCACTGTCTGCTTCCAGGGATGTGTATGTTCATGTGTATTCCAGTGTACCACAGTGTCTTCACCACCTACTATTTTGGATAGATGTTCTTAGATAAGTAGAGAATTTTTATTTCAACCTGCATGTGTTATAATTCAGAAAAGAAGATTGATATGTCATGCACATGACCAGCCAACCCACTCCCCAAATCCACCACACACAGGCAGAACACACATGCACACACCCCTGGTACATATACAAGGTACACATAAACACACAACTAAAACCGTTTCTCTCTCTCTCTCTCATCCAATACATTGATCATGTAGTGCTCAGAACGTGGTCAATAGTAATACTGCTGATATTACATCATCTGTTTATAAATCACATTACAGATCGCATTCCAGACAAATAAGATTCAGTTTTTATTCAAAAGATCAGGGAATGGTTAGTGTACCTGGCATTTTTCTTTTTTTTTTTTTCTTTTTTTTTTCTTTTTTTTTTTCCAAATAGAACATATATATTTTTTTTTTATAGATTATAGAGCTGTTGATTTCTGTTTTGATACCTAAATTACTTGCATACATTTTGAGGAACGTGTTTCGTTTGGGTTTTGTTTTTGTTGTTTTTTGCAAGTTTGTAACTGCATACAAAATAAAATCTTGGACATATCAGTAAAAAAAAAAAAAAAAAAAAAATTTTTAAATGTTCAACAGGATGAAGATTGCTTTCCTTTTGCTGTAAGTTTGGAATTGTTCATTATTTTTAAAGTGAAAAATGGAAGAATGATTGCAGACCTAACAGTAACACTAGATTTTTTTAACATTAAATTTTTAACTCTCGACTCTGTTATGCATTTAAATTTTGTTTTCATTTACTGTTGTTACGCATCATGTATGTATGGGAACTTAGTCTTTTGCAAATGGTTCTGAATAACCACATATTTAATGAATAAACTTGCTCTTAAGAAAAAAAACCTTTGTCGAAGTTTGTATCCTTTGTACGATAACCACAATGAATAAGACTGGATTAAAATGTATTGATCCACAGGCCTTGTTCATAAGTTTGTTTTCTATTGTAAAGCAGTGGGGGTGTACATTTTTTTCTAAACATTTGTGGGTCACTCTTTACAATACAGAAACTCCTCTGGCGTGTACACCTCATAAAAAATCTTGGGCACCCACTTTCTCTCTCTCTCTCTCTCTCTCTCTCTCTCTCTCTCTCACTGTCTATCTCTTTCTCTGTATATGAATATTTCTTTATCTGCTTCTGATTTTTTTTCTTCCATTGTTTTTCTTCCTGTCTTTTTTCTTTTGAATCTGTTGTGACAATGTAAATTCATTTAATTTTTGATAATTGATAATCTAGAATCACTGTAAGTGAACAGTTTAAAGAAACAAAATAAAAACAACAAAAAAAACCCAACCCAGATCCCACTGTTTGTTGTCAGCAGTTCTAATGAGCCAATGACACCTGCAGTTACAATTAGTCCTGGGGGTAAAGAGTGAGATTGATGACTGGTTGTGACGGGCGCAATAGCCGAGTGGTTAAAGTATTGGACTTTCAATCTGAGGGTCCCGGGTTCGAATCACGGTGACGGCGCCTGGTAGGCAAAGGGTGGAGATTTTTACGATCTCCCAGGTCAATACATGTGCAGACCTGCTAGTGCCTGAACCCCCTTCGTATGTATATGCAAGCAGAAGATCAAATGCGCACGTTAAAGATCCTGTAATCCATGTCAGCGTTTGGTGGGTTATGGAAACAAGAACATACCCAGCATGCACACCCCCGAAAGCGGCGTATGGCTGCCTATATGGCGGGGTAAAAACAATCATACATGTAAAGGCCCACTCGTGTGCATACGAGTGAATGTGGGGGTTGCAGCCCACGAACGAAGAAGAAGATGACTGGTTGTGCTCAACTTTAAAAGTCAAGCTGTTCACTCACTGCTTGTGTAATTTACAGATCGGGTTCTTTACCTGTTCACTGATCTTGCATAGATTGCGCAGTGTTTTTTTAAAGATTTATATATTTTGTTATTTTCAAGCTCAAGGCTAAGGTAGTATAACATTTATAGATAAGTACATCAAACTTTGATGGCTTTTCCAGACTGAAACTGTTTAACTCTCACTGCCACAGGTGACTTCTGTTCACTAGACAGTGCACTGCCACAGACGACTTTTGTCAACATTGAGGGGTCATGTTGATGAGACCATTTCGACAGCTGCAGCCCATTCCCTGCCAACAGAACACTGACTAACCTTTGTCCCTTGACCCATTTTGAAGTGAACAAGTCCATTGTGGTGTTTTGACCTGAAACCTGTTGACTGAGAGCTTCGTTACTAAAACGTATGGTGCTGGGGAGCGTTTTTCACACACAAACTTGGCCGTGAAAGAGTTAAAGGCAGTCATCACATAGTTTCTCCCACTCAGGTTTCAGAAGTAGGCATAAGAATTGCTTATTGATTGCAACCAGATACACTTTAACAACTGTACTGGATATAGTATTGCTGTTGTACTATGCCCCTTGCAAGAACCTGAAATATTTGTCTTGGGTGTTTTCTTTTTGTGGTAAATTTATCTTTTAAAATAAGGAAAATTATGAGTCTGTGTGACAACCATTTTCAAGAATAAAGACACACACTTATAGCATGCACTTAACACATGTACAAGAATCCATGGCTAGAAAAGGGTTGCGCCTGGCAAAATTCTGTAGAAAATCTGCTCTGATAGTAATTAAAATAAATTATGCTTGCTGACAGAAAAAAAAAAAAAAAATTGGGATGGCATTGCATTGTGGCAATGACCTCTACTCAGGACGAACAGTCCAAATTTTTCAAGAGGAATCAGATGACTTTCTGTGTACAACTGTTTCGATGAAGCCCTATCAGGGCTTTATAATGTGTTGAATTTCTGGAGTGGCACCTAGTTTGCATAATGACATTAGCTAAAAATATCTTAACTGACCTTTACACTCTCCACTGCGACCAATAAATGCTGAGTTTGTTGCTGTACTCGCGATAAGGAGAGTAATTTTCATGTTGGGTGTCAACACTGGCGTCTGACCCAGTTTCTTCTCATTCACAAAGCAGACAATGGTTTCAATTGCAGGATCCCAATTGGGGCTTTACAACATTCTGAATTCAAACTGTTTTAAACTCATTGTGCTTCCCTGGGTTCATTTTTGATATATCAGTGTGTGTAAATCTCGAACCAAAAATATGGATTCTTTCATCATCTCACTGGAAGATGGCATGAGTAGGGAGAAAGTTAAATATATTGTCCCCTATTAACCAGTTGTGTTACTGATCAGTTTGTTAAACTTCAGTTCGTAATTTCTAACATTTGTTGTTGTTTTTTTTGTTGTTTTTTAACTAACCGATTAAAATGGGTCGTGTGTTGGGGAAGATGCAGGGGAGCAAACTGGCAGTACTGATGAAGTAAATGGAATACAATGAACAATCAACCGTGGTTACTTCCCTTGCACGGTTGAGAGTTTTATAGAGTTTTGAATAACACCCATCAACACAGTGTTACCGTTGCAATTCACATGATGATGTGGATGTCAGTTAATAAATGTCAACTCCTCAAACCAGTCATGTTGTGCCTGTATGCCACTAAAAAATCATTTTCTGAATGGATATGAGAAAACGGCAAATATAAGCATTGATATAGACAAACAAAAACTACTGCATTCTGCCATTAATTTTATTAAAAAGAGAGAAAGAAGTAAGTAAATAGATGCAGGATTGTTAAACAGCATATAGAAAACATGTGAAAAGAATAAGATAATTACAAGAAGCGACTCCTACTATGTTTATTCAGAACTGATATATAGTGAAGCTATCCAGAGCATTCATCCCACAGGTAACACACACACACACACACACACACCTGCCCATCAATGGAAATAAACTGACTAACAAAGAAAACAAGACAAAACAAAATGAACATTGTGAGAAACAGTTTAATTTTTCAGCTGTATATACCAGAGAAAAACAGGTGGTTATTTTTTCAGTCAAGATAAAAGAATATTTGAGCCAAGTGAAAGTTTAATTGAAAATCAACTTTAAATGTTCATATTTTACCTAATTTACAATTTTCTAGTTTTGCTCATCTTGTTTTATTTCATATTTTACATATTGCATTTGAAATTATATATTTACTAGAATGTATTATGTAAATATATAATTACTAGAATGATAAAAACCCTTCAACTGTCTTTATTACATAGAATGTATTATGTAAATATATAATTACTAGAATAATAAAAACCGTTCAACTGTCTTTTTTTATAATTTCCCCCCAAAAATAAAAACCTTTTGATTGTGATTACCATACACATTGGTGCATTATCAAATGATCAGAGCATAAGCTTTTCCTCCATTGCTTCTGTGATGTCAGTGGGTCAAATCTCAGTAGAGACTTGTGGACTAGGTGTGGGGATTTGTCCAGTCTCCCAGATAAATATATAAAATAAAAATGCACACCTTCAGATACCTGTAACCTTTTCTCATGATAAAATTCAAGCATGTTAAAGATCCCAGTAGCCTTGTCAGTGTCTGATGGTATGTGGATACGTCTAATGGGTTAGGGAAACTGGAACAAACTCAACTTACAGAACTCACGAAAACAGAGTATGTCTGACTGAAGGGCAGATGTAAATGTTCCAACGCTTCACTGCTCATTGACAGGAATGGATGAACATGGAATCAAGTCCATGAACACAAAGGAAGAAGAAGAAACAGGTGCACAAGTTTTTCTGTCTGCTGCAAATAATGTTTTTAGTTTCACAGAATTATTCTTTAAAGCATTACCATTCAAGGAAATATTATAATCATATAGTCTGAATCTCAAATAAAGGGTCAATCATGTTTGAATATCAAACTATGTTAAAAGTTAAAAGATATCTGGGGAGCCACTACCAAATTCATAAATCTTGATTTGAAATCAATCATGTTTGAATACTGAATCATGTTAAAAGAAAGATATCCTAGGAACAATTACCAGATTAATACCTACTGGCTAAAAAGAAAAAAAAGAAGAGAAATTGACATTTAGAAATTATACTTGCCTAAACCATGATTTTCCATTTTGTTTTCATGTATGCAGCTTATCATTTGCATTTTAAAACCATGACAGACTCAGGACAGACTGTTGGCGAAATTCTAAACAAATTATGGATTTTCTGTCCATAGATTTGGTTCATGCCCGTAAATTTTGCTTAAGCATGGAATCGGATATGAAAAATACCACTTTGGGGTGGGGTGTTTGCTTTTGAAGACTATATCACAAATTGTATCAGAAGTTGTATTGTGGAATAATTAGACATTCAAACTGTGATCGGTTGAGTCATGTCTGTTTCCAGTTCACAGTAGCGCCCTCCCATCCTAGCTTTTCTCCGTTTTCTTCATTTTTGCGTTGCAACCATCGCCGTAGTGGTTCAAAGTATTCCAGCATGGGTTGTGCCGTGATGGTCCGTGAACCTGTGAATGCTTTCAAAGCATCCTCCCATGGTTGGCTTGCCCCAAGAGCCATGAAGTTTCTGAGGACAGCAAAACAGATGTATGGCAGGACAGAATTTCAAAAAGAATTTCTATGAGTTGGACAAGAAAAGAAAAAAAGAAGACATATCCGTTGTAAATTAACTTCAGATATAATTTTTGTGAGTAGGACAAAAAAAAAGAAAAGATAAAAAAGGAGACTCATCTGATGTAATATAACTTCAAATAGAATTTCTGTGAGTAGGACAAGATAAAAGACCCATCTTATGTAATGTAACTTCAAACTGAATTTCTGTGAGTTGGACAAGATGAAAAGACTCATCTGATGTAACTTAACTTCAAATATAATTTCTGTGAGCAGGACAAGAAAAATGACTCATATATTGTAACTTAACTTCAAATATAATTTCTGTGAGTTGGAAAGAAAAAGACATGTATTGTAATGATACAACTTCAAACTGAATTTCTGTGAGTGGGGCAAGAAAAGAGACTATAATTCCAAATAGAGTTGTTGTCAACAGGAAACAAAGACAAGAAACATTGGCACTGTAAGAAAAGAATTCCAATATTTCACCTGTGCTACCTCACTAAAATCACCAACTGAACGAGGCAAAAGTCACAAAAATTAATACACCATACCTCAGTTTACAAATATTTTAGTGAAGCAACCATAAAATTACTTATCTCAAGCAAATGTATTATTACTAGTAACTGGCCATGCATGCAGATTTAAAAAAAAAGAAAAAAAAAGGCAGAGTTAAGGCCCCATAAATAATTATTGGCCACAAAAATTGGTGTTTATTTTATACAATTTTTAAAGATGATGAAATAGGCCAGAGTTAAGACCAACTGAATTAACCGCAAACAATAGTGTACATACACTTATGTTTTAAGATAATGGAACACGCCTGTTTTAAGGCCACTTAAACTGACCACAAACACTGGTATAATGTTTGAAGAATCAAACAGGGTTGAGTTAAGGCCCACAAGTTTGCCACAATGTTATGAGGCAATAAAACAGACGAGTTACATGTTTGCCTCAAACACTCACGGACTTACCATTTAAGTCTGTACAAATACTGTTGTAAGACAATTTAAAAATAATAGGCGTGGGAAATAGCCAGCATTTGAGGTTGAGAGGGTGATAACAAACAGTATGAAGGTGCACTGAAGATGGGGTTTTCCTTTCCTTTCTTTTTCTATTATATTCTTTTCTTCTATCGGTTTTTTTTTTTTTTTTTTTTTTTTTTTTTTGGTCTTGTTTTGTGGGTCCTACATTCTCCGATTTTCCCCACTTCATTTGTTTTCTTTTCAGAAATCTTTTCTTTTAACAATGGTCTCCATTCTCCCATTTTTATACGCCCCCCTCCCCCCCTCTCTCTCATTACATACGTACATACGTGCATGCATATCTGTATCTATCTACCTATCTCTATATATATATGTGTGTATATATATGTGTGTGTATATATATATATATATATATATATATATATCACATTCTTCTTCTAAATGCAGAATATAACACAAAATGAAAAGATACTATAATAAAATCAGCTGCTTTAACTCTCTCCATATGAACGGCGAAAGAGACGACGTTAACAGTGTTTCACCCCAATTACCATCATCAAAATATTGCAAGCGGAAGGCTCTTATACTGAAGACGTGAATGTTGACAAAGAATACCACAATTCTGACGACGGAAGCTAAAGGTTGGGTCATTCAGACACCCACTGGACATCCGAGGGGTCTGTGTAGAGGAGAAGAGAGGACTGGCCGCACTGAGTGAGTTAAACGTGGCCTTCAGTAGCATGAAAGCCCATGGTGCACATCATTTCATTTTCTTTTTTTCTTCTTTTTTTAATTTTTTTTTAAAGTGCATTGCATTCTTCAGTGGCTAAAAAGAAAACAATAACGAACAAACACCCCCCCCCCAGCCCCCACCCCACCCCCCAACACACACACACACACACATGAAAGAAACAGACTATTTGTATTTGTATTTGGTTTTACCACAACAGATTTCTCTGTGTGAAATTCCAGCTGCTCTCCCCAGGGAGAATGCGTCGCTATACTTCAGCGCCACCCATTTAAAAAAGTTTTTTTCCTGCATGCAGAAGTAGAAGACAAAAAGCAAAAAGCAAAAAAAAAAAAAAAAAAAAAAAGGTTGTGAAGAATGTACTATATATATTTTTTTTTTTTATCATACTGACTTGAAGAGAGTCCCAGCCCTGTGAGAACCGGCAAAGTCACAGAGGTGAAGGGGACCCTGGTGCCCACTGGTCTGACACAGGGCCTGGTAGAACTGGAACTGTACCACATGGCTCACAAAGTAACTGAAAAAAGAAGAAGAAAAAAGGTTGTATGGTTCCTTCTTTCTTGGTCAGTCAGTGGCATGAAGATAAGCCTCACGCACATCTTCTTCGTTCGTGGGCTGCAACCCCCACTTTCACTCATATGCACACGAGTGGGCTTTTACGTGTATGACCGTTTTTACCCCGCCATGTAGGCAGCCATACTCCGCTTTCGGGGGTGTGCATGCTGGGTATGTTCTTGTTTCCATAACCCACCGAACGCTGACATGGATTACAGGATCTTTTACGTGCGTACTTGATCTTCTGCTTGCATATATGGCCTTAGTGGTCGGCTGGGCTATAAACAACATGAATTGATTTGATTTGACGATTGCATCTCTCTTAGTGGTGTGGCGATATGCCTGGCGCTTATCAGTCTGTCAGAAAGGTGTGATGATTACATCTCTTGATAAACCAGTGGTGTAGAGATAATACATCTCTTGATAAGCCAGTGGTGTAGAGATAATACATCTCTTGATAAGCCAGTGGTGTAGAGATAATACATCTCTTGATAAGCCAGTGGTGTAGAGATAATAAATATGCGTGGCGCATATCTGTCTGTCAGAGAGGTGTGGTGATTACATATCTCTTAGAGGTGTGGAGATAAGCGTTGCACATATCGATCTGTCAGAAAGGTGTGGTGATTACATTTCTCTTAGAGGTGTGGAGATAAGCGTTGCACATATCTGTCTGTCAGAGAGGTGTGGTGATTACATTTCTCTTAGAGGTGTGGAGATAAGCGTTGCGCATATCTGTCTGTCAGAGAGGTGTGGTGATTACATATCTCTTAGAGGTGTGGAGATAAGCGTTGCACATATCGATCTGTCAGAAAGGTGTAATGATTTCATCTCTTTCGGTCAGTCAGTGGTGTAGAGATAATAAATATGCGTGGCGCCAATCAGTCTGTCAGAAAGGTGTTATGATTTCATCTCTCTCAGTCAGTCAGTGATGTGCATGGTGATAAGCATGCCGCATATTGATCTGTCAGAAAGGTGTGATGATTACATCTCTCAGTCAGTCAGTGATGTGGAGATAGGCGTGGCGCATATCAGTCTATCAGGTGTTAAAATTACATCTCTCGGTCAGTCAGTGATGTGGAGATAGGCGTGGTGCATATCGGTCTGTCAGATAGATGTACACGCTCTCTCTCTCTCTCTCTCCATCAAGAGCGTTGGGTTACGCTGCTGGTCAGGCATCTGCTGAGCAGATGTGGTGTAGAGTATATGGATTTGTCTGAACGTAGTTACGCCTCCTTGAGTAAGTGGACCGAGCTGAACTATCTTCCTCACTACCACACCATGACACACACACCTGCAGTGAAAAGACGTTAAAGAACGAACACTTACCCACGCAACAAGAGAGAAAGTGTGTTCGCCCCGCCCCCCTCACACACAGGAGCGGAGTTTTACAAACTGGGAGAACATGGCACACATCACAGAGGCCGACACGACAATACGATACTGATGTGGAGTGATGACCTGGAGGTAACGCGTCCGCATAGGAAGTGAGAGAATCTGAGCGCACTGGTTCGAATCACGGCTCAGCCGCCGATATTTTCTCCCCCTCCACTAGACCTTGAGTGGTGGGCTGGACGCAAGTCATTCGGATGAGACGATAAACCGAGGTCCCGTGTGCAGCATGCATATAGCGCACGTAAAAGAACCCACGACAAGAAAAGGGTTGTTCCTGGCAAAATTCTGTAGAAAAACCCACTTCGATAGGAAAAACAAATAAAACTGCACGCAGGGAAAAAAATACCCCCAAAATGGGTGGCGTTGTAGTGAAGTGACGCGCTCTCCCTGGGGAGAGCAGCCCGAATTTCACACAGAGAAATCAGCTGAGAAATACAAATACAAATAGCCATCACTAACCAAATATAGGGATCGTTGGACACGACGTGCATCTTGGCAGCTGGGTCAAAGTCCTCCTCCGACCTCGGCACTGGAGCCCGCAGTCCCTGAACCTCCAGCCTGACAGCACAGTATCACTGCAGAATTATTGATGTAAGCCCTGTGCGCTACGGGACAGCAGCCCGAATTTCACACACAGAAATCTGTTGTGATAAAAAAAAAAGAAAAAGAAAAAAAGAAACACAAAAATACTTGTTGTTTGTAACTGAGTTGCATAGTTTCGTATTCCAGATATTGAAACGAAGCATGCTGGGGGAATTCTCGTTGGATACATGAAAACGGTAGTGGCCATCTTGATTAGATTTTATTGTGCAACAGTTTGGGTAACGCAATAATAAGAAGTTAAAGGTCCCATATTATAGCCATTAAGGCCATGAGGACAGTGAATTCACGTTAAATGTGTTCCGGCAGGGCTCTGCACAAGAGGGCAGGCCAAATCTTCTCCTTCAGCCGTTTTAATCTTACCCACCCGAAGTTACGTACCCACACAACTTGGTG
Organism: Babylonia areolata; assembly: GCF_041734735.1. Taxonomy (NCBI): domain Eukaryota; kingdom Metazoa; phylum Mollusca; class Gastropoda; order Neogastropoda; family Buccinidae; genus Babylonia; species Babylonia areolata. The sequence continues at coordinate 31,946,066 of NC_134890.1, read as the reverse complement.
GAGTGTTGGAAAATCGGAGAAAAGTCCTTTCCCAAAGACAAAACACTATGCCGAAATCCGCGGGGGCTTTGAACGCTGGTCACTGGTGAACCATGGATCAGAAGTCCAATGCTGAACCGATTGAGCCAAGGCACCTGTATTATAGTTACAGCAGGGAGAAAGAAAGAAAGGAGGAGAAGAGAAAGAATGCACGTCTGTACAGTATACTTTTATTGTGATATATTGTTTCACAACTACCGTGCGACAACAAGAAGAAAGTCCATGTGTTTGTGTGCAGTGTCTCTGTCCATATGATTTAACTGTATTACTCTAAAAAGTTACACATTATAAGAAAGACAGAAAAAAGTAAGGCTATCTTTTGTTCAAGGGAAATAAAATCCTGGACAAAAATATAGGAGTACAACTTGCCGGCTGGGACATTTTCTTCAAATCAATATTTTTGCTTTTTATTGCCGTGTCATATTTTTGTCGACAGTCGCTCAGTTTGGACAACAACCATTACTGACAGTGCTAACTACTACTACTGCTAACTACTACTAATAACAACAATAACAAGAGAGGCAAGGCCTTCAAGACTCACTTGTGATACACTTAAAC
>NC_134890.1:31937969-31940469 GCF_041734735.1 Babylonia areolata | reverse complement strand
GGTGTGAAATTCGGGCTGCTCTCCCCAGGGAGAGCCCGTCGCTACATGAGAGCGCCACCCATTTTTAGATATTTTTTTTCTGCTTGCAATTTTATTTGTTTTCCTATCGAAGTGAATTTTCAGTTGTACAGAATTTTGCCAGGGACAACCCTTTTGTCGCCGCCGTGGGTTCTTTTACGTGCGCTAAATGCATGCTGCACACGGGACCTCGGTTTATCGGGACCTCGGTTTATCGTCTCATCCGAATGACTATAGCGTCCAGACCACCACTCAAGGTCTACGGGCGGTGGAGGGGTGCGGTGGGGTGGGGAGGGGGGGGGGGTGATACTGGCGACTGTCGGTGTGATTCAAAACCAGTGCGCTCTAAGCCATCACTCCACTGACCGTTATCTCTGGCTCCTTGGTTCAGCAGCTGCACGAAGCAAGCGTAGCGCTGTCGCTGTGGTCTCCCTGCTATGTCCCGCCACCCTTCCCACAATGCCTGCAGCTCTTCCGGGTCACGTGACTCCGCCATCTTGGCCTCCAGGTCAGGCTCCAAGGAAAGGCATCTGGCGTGGGAGTCTGTGCTGTTGAGTTGCTGCTGCTGCTGCTGTTGCTGCTGCTGCTGCTGTCCTGATCCTGCGCCTTGGTCTTTCGGGCAGACTTTAGCCGTGGAGTAAGTGGACAGCATTGTTGTCTTCAGTTCCGATATCTCTCTGCAAAGCCGGGACGAGAGAAGGAATGGATGAATTAATTGGGAGCCATGTGATTCCCATGAAGATCTCACTCACCCAATCACCACCCCCCTCCCCCCACCTCCCTCCCCTCCCCACACCCCTAGAAAAGTTCGACAAAAAAAAAAGAAAAAAAAAGAAAAGAAAAGAAAGAAAGGAAAAAAATCCCGGGCTCACAACAGGTCATTCACATTTCCCCACACTTCCTTTATCTATGTGACGTTGACAGTGTAAGCCTTTGACAAATCTTAATCTTTTTTTTTAATCATTATATATATATAATCCGATGTAACTTAATTCACATCCTGCACAGTTCATTTAAATATGATCATTATGACAAGATAACCGTGACGGTTTTTGTAAAGAGATATACAAGACAACAACAGCATATTTTCGCTTTTTATCAATGAGTTGGCAAATGAAATCATTCAAAAAGCAAAACATGGCATAACGTTAACACCTGAACAAATACAAATAATTATGATTTTGCCCTTTCCTGATGATGTTATGTTAGGGTCATATACTGTTGTTGCTCTGCAGCAGTAACTAGTTAACTCTCTCCATACGAACGGCGAAAGAGACGACGTTAACAGCGTTTCACCCCAATTACCACCATCAAAATATTGCAAGCAGAAGGCTCTTATACTGAAGAGGTGAATGTTGACAAAGAATACCACAGTTCTGACGACGGAAGCTAAAGGTTGGGTCATTGAGACACCCACTGGACATCCGAGGGGTCTGTGTAGAGGAGAAGAGAGGACTGGCCGTACTGAGTGAGTTAAAGCACGTAAATGAAGTGGATACATTCCTGAACGAAAAATGGTTTTTGTCATACAATAATACGATAGTAAGCATAATAATTGTAAATATAATACAATGCAATATAGTGCAGTACAATGCAATGCAAGGCAGCGCAGTGAAGCGCACCTCAGCGCAATGCAACGCAAAGGCAACAAAGTTGCAGCAAATATGTGGAGTGATGGCCTAAAGGTAACGCGTCCGCCTAGGAAGCGAGAGAATCTGAGCGCGCTAGTTCGAATCACGGCCCAGCCGCCGATATTTTCTCCCCCTCCACTAGACCTTCAGTGGTGGTCTGGGCGCTAGTCAATCGGATGAGACGATAAACCGAGGTCCCGTGTGCATCATGCATATAGCGCACGTAAAAGAACCCATGGCAACAAAAGGGTTGTTCCTGGCAAAATTCTGAATAAAAATCCACTTCGATAGGAAAAACAAATAAAACTATATGCAGGAAAAATATACAAAAAAAAAGGAAAAAAAAAAAGGGTGGCGCTGTAGTATAGCGACGCGCTCTCCCTGGGGAGAGCAGCCCTAATTTCACAGAGAGAAATCTGTTGTGATAAAAACAAATACAAAATACAAAATACAAGTACAGACCAGTACAGCACAGTGTAGTGCAGTATGCAGACCAGTAAAGCACAGCACAATGCGTGCAGTAAAGTGGAGCAAAGTAGAACGTGGTGCAGGGCAATATTACAGCAATGCAAAGCACAGTGCAGTGTATTACATACAGTAAAGCACGGTTTTAATTGATACATTGCAGTACCGGTATGGTATGGTGAGGTATGGTGTGGTATGGTATGGTGTGGTATGGTATGGTATGGTGTGGTGTGGTATGGTATGGTATGGTATGGTGTGGTGTGGTGTGGTATGGTGTGGTGTGGTATGGTATGGTATGGTATGGTATGGTGTGGTGTGGTGTGGTATGGTGTGGTATGGTGTGGTATGGTATGGTGTGGTATGGTATGGTGTGGTATGGTGTGGTG
>NC_134890.1:31920469-31927969 GCF_041734735.1 Babylonia areolata | reverse complement strand
AAGTCATCGTCAGGAAAGACTCGTACATTGTCAGAACGTTTTCAACGACTGTGTTCCCTCCTGAACAGTTGATATGACAAATATTTACGATTAAATAAAGTGATTCTTTATCCATCCCAAATCGTTGAAAACTTCAATAGATAAATATGGTATGGTGTCTGTCAGATTTTGTGTCAACTAAAAGAGTGAAAAATAGTGAAATCGTGAAATATTATCAGTGAAATCTTCACACACACACACACACACACACACACACACACACACACACACACACACACACACATATGTATATATATATATATATATATATATATATATATATATATATATATATATATATATATACACACACACACACACACAAACCACCACCACCACCACCACAAACAACAACAACACCATCACCAAAAAAAAAAATCGACTCCAACAACAACTACAGAATATCATTCTATCTCCTGAAATAAAAATCAAACAAAAAACTCTGCGACTTACCTGTAATGAAAGGTAACTCAGCAGCATCACGTAGGCCCACTATTCAATTTCTCAGTATCGTGAAATATATATATGTGTGTGTGTGTGTATATACCCAGTTGCATCTTTGTCTGACAAAGTTGACCCCAAAAGCTGTATGTACGGTCGTACAATCACGGCTACACGTCAGGAAAAACAACGGAAAGGAACAGCCGGCATTGACACCAAAGGAAATGTGCAGTTGTGTGCAGGAAATTAATGTGTCCGTCTCAGAATGCGCGGTTGTTTGGCAGTTCATTTAATTCGGGGTCAATTTTGGATCACTACACACACACACACACACACACACACACAGCGAATGGATTCTGTTGTGGTGGCTGCTTCTTAAGTATAAATTATTTATAGTTAATTTCTGCTTCATTATGAGTACAAAGGCTTACACTTAATGATCAGCAGTATTTGCGACATCCTGCTTTGTTTTTTGTTTGTTTGTTGTTTTTTGTTGTTGTTGTTTTGTGTGTGTGTGTGTGTGTGTGGGGGGGGGGGGGGGGAGGGCGGAGGGGGGGGGGGGGGGGTTGGGTTTTGTGTGTGTGTGTGTGTTTGTTGTTGTTTTTTCTGTCACGAGTTCTGTGAGTCCTAATTACAACCAAGGGAAAATGTTCCTTTGTGTCAGTCACTGAAGAGGAGTTCTAATTGCATAACGTTACACTCTAAAAACTTTTTTTTTTTTTTTTTTTATTATCTGTGAACCTCTCTGTGTCTTATTCACTGTTTCCTGTTTGTCTGTCTGTCTGTCTGTCTGTCTGTCTGAGATCTTCCTCTCTTCCTCCATCTTAAAAAAAAAAATCTCTCAGTTTATCTATCTGTCCACAAATCTGCCTGTTTTTTTTTGTTTTTGTTTTGTGTGTGTGTGTGTGTGTGTGTGTGTGTGTGTGTGTGTGTGTGTGTGTGTGTGTGTGTGTGTGTGTGTGTGTGTGTGTGTTTGTGTTTTTTGCAACCCCCAAACACTAACGGACGTGAATACCATCACACAGACACTCACGCAGGCACGCACGTACACACACAGACACTCGTACACACTACATACAGTTATCTCTTCATCTCTCTCTCTCTGATTTATACTGTTATTATCTCCCCCCCCCCTCCCTCTCTCTCTCTCTCCCTCCCTCCCTCTCTCTCTCTCTCCCTGGTGTGTGTGTGTGTTATTCTGTCTCTCTCTCCCGCTCGCTCTCTCTCCCGCGCGCGCGGGAAAAGAAAAGAAAAAAAAAAGGTAATTAAAACGTGTGTGTCTGCTTGTGTCTGTGTGTGTCTGTTTGTGTGTGTCTGTGTGTGTTTTTGTTATCTGCCGATATCTCTGTCTACCTATCATTGTATCCATCTCAGTTTAAAAGTTGCTCGGCTGCCGGACAATGGTTCTCCCCAAAACACACACACACACACACACACACACACACACTCACACACACACACACACACACACACACACACACACACACACACACACACACACACACACTCTCTCTCTCTCTCTCTCTCTAAAACCAATGGCGTTTGTCTGTTGAGCACGTGACGCTACCTTAACATGATTTCGCTTATTCTAACTGATGTGGATTGATTTCTCTTCCACTGACTCCATGAAAAGGAGGAATTAAATCATATCAACACTTACAGATCAGTTTCACTCCCTAAAATCAGCGGCAATATGGTCAAGATTCCCAGAATAATGTAGTATCGTAACTGACATGCGGGCTGGATTTTTAAAAGACAACATTCAACAACTGACTGAATGTTTACCTTACAGGCCAAACGTATACTAACTGAAAAAGAACAGTCGAATGATTGCCATGTAAATCCTACATGTTTATTAATCAATGACTCATTCCCATGGGAGAAAAGACAACAAGTGTCAAACGTACGACTGTATGAAATAACTGGGGTTTGGATCTGCAGGGGAGAATCACACACACACACACACACACACACACACACACACACACACACACACACACACACACACACACACACACACACACACACACACACACACAGAGGGGGGTGGTGGAGCGGGGAGGGAGAGAGAGAGTACACATAGAAAAAAAAACCTCATGGAAAAACATAAAGGTGGTTGCGTCTTTAGAACATTAGATATTTAAAAAAAAAAAAAAAAAAAAAAAGGAAAAGAAATAAAAAAAATTAGAAATAAAAACAAGCGAAAAGGTTGCGGAGAAGGGTAAGTAGTACTGATATCTGACTAAACATTCACGGAATTCCAAATCGTTCAAAACAAAACAAAACAAAATTAGATCAGATTAAACATATATATTCGAACAGAAGTTACGCGCAAGAAGCAGTATAATCAGTCAAACACCAAGACAAAGACCGCGTCCCAAAAAAAAAAAAAAATACACAGGTGTGTATAAGGAGTGGAGTGACGGCCTAGAGGTAACGCGTCCACCCAGGAAGCGAGAGAATCTGAGCGTGCTGGTTCGAATCACGGCTCAGCCGCCGATATATTCTCCCCCTCCACTAGACCTTGAGTGGTGGTGTGGGCGCTAGTCATTCGGAAGAGACGATAAACCGAGGTCCCGTGTGCAGCATGCACTTAGCGCACGTAAAAGAACCCACGGCAACAAAAGGGTTGTTCCTGGCAAAATTCTGAAGAAAAATCCACTTAGATAGGAAAAACAAATAAAACTCCACGCAGGGGGAAAAAAAAAAAAGAAAAAAAAAAAAGGGGTGACGCTGTAGTATAGCGACGTGCTCTCCCTGGGGAGAGCAGCCCGAATTTCACACAGAGAAATCTGTTGTGATAAAAAGAAATACAAATACAAATAAGACGTTCAAGCCTAATGATGTATATGCAGACGAAGAAATGTGGATATTGCCGGTTCAGTTGATACACAGGCTATTTTGTTATTATTTCCAATAACGCAATGAAGCAATACCTTTTCAGCAATTAAAAAAAAAAGAAAAAAAAGAGAAGAAAATGAACAGATGAGACTTACTATGGGCAGATTTTTCTCTTTTTTTCTCTTTCTCTCTTTTTTTTTTTAACATTTGTGAATTCAGTGTTTAGAGATATCGCTAATAAACCGTGCCTCATTCTGATATTGATGTGTGTGATCTGCGCTGACAGATCTTCGAATGAGGTTTGTTCCCACATGTGCTCACGTATTCATATCATTCGAGACACCCTCATTTCATTTTTCCCCTTTTGAACACAAATGATTAATCTAGATGAGCTTAAGGTCTCCAGTCGGCACACACACACACACACACACACACGGCTCACACACGGCACACACACGCACGCACGCACACGCACACATACACACGCACACAAACAAACACACACACACACACACACACACACACACACACACACTTCACAAAGCCATTCAGCCGAAGCCAAAGACACTCAAAACATTCATGTCAATACACTGATCACTGAAAGGGAAAGATATCCTATTTGAAACCAACCTTCCTCGAGTCTTACCTTCCCCCTTTCTCACTATAACACAGACATACAGACACAGACACAGACAGACACGCACGCACACATACACACACACATACACGCACACACACACACGCGCGCGCGAACGCGCACGAACACACACACACACAGACGAGACATTGCCATCGCCAATCAAACAGTAATCGGAGAGTGACCATCTCACACAGACACAGACTTACACGCACACACACGCACGCACACACACACACACACACACACACACACACGAACACACACACACACACACACACACACACACACACACACACACACACACACACAATCTCCTCTCGTCCCCACTAAAACACACAACTCTCATTATATATACACCTACCAGTTTGGTTTTCCATCACAGGACTGAAGCACTCACTGATGCACTACAGAGGTTGCCGTGTGTGGCAACTGCCAACATGGCTCTTTGGCAGGCAAATTCTTTGCCCTTTTAATATAAATTCAGACTGTGGACTCTCTCTCTCTCTCTCTCTCTCTCTCACACACACACACACACACACACACACACACATATGTTATACAGATATACTTGAAATGTTATACAGATATACGGCGAACTGATGTTGCAGTGTAAAAAGTGTGTATCGCTGTCACAGCTGTGAACAATCATTTGAAAACTGCCCTCCAACTCACCGCAACTTTTCTTCTTACCCTCCCCCCCCCCCACTCTCTCTCTCTCTCTCACCTAATATTGAATAAGTGCGTACTTATGCATAAAATTATATTCGGTAAATGCCCTACTTATCTACACCAAACCATTGTCTGCTATGAAACTCGCAACCCTAACTCCCGAAATGCGACTCTTACTCTACCGAAGCCAAGAATAGACCTTTATAAATCGAGTTTGGCATATTCCGGCACGCACTGCTGGAACAATCCCCCCAAACACCTCAGAGAACCCTTTTCCACCACAACATTCAAAGAGAAACTTGGACAGTACATGCGTGCCGAAAGCCAGACCGAAAATCTGGTATAATATTGTCACTGACAATCCTTACAAACTATGTCGAAATGCGTCAATCAGTTGATAACGTATCACGCCATATAATATTATTTCAGAGATTTTCTCTTTACAGTGGACACAAACAAACGAAATCAAACTCTAGTCTGGTCACGTCTACGATTTTTGTATACTTACATGTATTACAAATTGTGAACCACCCTCACCCAACTCTTTTTTTTTTTTTCTTTTTTTTTTTCTTCCCACACTGACATATCTTTACATCTCAGTCTGTCTGTCTATCTGTGTCTCTCTCTCCCCTCTGTCTCTCCCTCTCTCTGTCTTTCACATAATGTGTCTATCTGTCCATATCTCTATTACCCGTCGCCTTATTTCCTGCCTTTTATGTCTCTTACATCTGTGTTAAAAATTTTATCTTTACTTTTCTGTGTTAATTTCACTTGAATCATTCATGTGTAGCATTCATGCTAGGGTTTTGTTGTTGTTTTTCCCTTGGTGTGTGTTAGTGTTAGTGTGTGTGTGTGTGTGTGTGTGTGTGTGTGTGTGTGTGTGTGTGTGTGTGTGTGTGTGTGTGTGTGTGTGTGTGTGCGTGTGTGCGTGTGTGTGTTACTCGCTTCCGTTCCGTACAGATGTGAGTGATGTTGTGTCTCTCAGTTTGACGCTGTGTTATACTCGTACATTATACATGTATTAAGTATTCAGTATAACTACATTTATATGCGTACATGTTTGTGTGTCTCTTAGAACAACGGCAGATGTGTAAGTCGGCCAAAGTGCTAATATCTTCACCGTTGGAAAATAAAGATTCATTCATTCATTCATTCTGTCTGTCTGTCTATATACATGTATGTGTATATATATATATATATATATATATATATATATATATATATATATATATATATATATGTGTGTGTGTGTGTGTGTGTGTGTGTGTGTGTGTGTGTGTGTGTTCTTTTTTGGGGGAGTGGGGGGTGGGGTGTGAAACAATCTTTTTCTCATATTTGAGTTAACTCTCTCCATACGAACGGCGAAAGAGACGACGTTAACAGCGTTTCACCCCGATTACCATCATCAAAATATTGCAAGCGGAAGGCTCTTATACTGAAGACGTGAATGTTTACAAAGAATACCACAATTCTGACGACGGAAGCTAAAGGTTGGGTCATTCAGACACCCACTGGACATCCGAAGGGTCTGTGTAGAGGAGAAGAGAGGACTGGCCGTACTGAGTGAGTTAAAGATGAAAACGAGCAATGGAGCTGTGAGAATTAATGTCTTCAATGGATCATTTGAACTGAACATTCGCTTCGGATAGAAGTTTGCGAACTACACAAAGACATGTTTCTTTTATACATTTAGTTCAAGCGTGAGTAAATAATAAATGACAAATCATTTATATATTCAATTAAAGTGCGATTAACTGTGGAACGAAGATGGATTATTTATCAATTCAATCAATGACTAATAAAACGAAGAAGCGTTATTCAGTTAGGATTACATTTCTAGTTTGATTATATCAACTAAAGTGATCTTTTTTTTTTCTTCCTTTGCAAAGACAATGCTTTCCTTTTTCGAACAATATTTTGACATTGCTTTTCACGTGTGACTGAAGTCATGTCAACCGAGGAAATAAGTATGCGGCGGAGAAATTTCAATGCTTCACATATGATACATACATACATAGTCTGTGTGTGTGTGTGTGTGTGTGTGTGTGTGTGTGTGTGTGTGTGTGTGTGTGTGTGTGTGTGTGTATCTCTCAGTCCGTCTCTCCATTTTTTGTGTATGATATATATATATATATATATACATACATATGTATATATTGTTGCTGTCAGTACAATATCGGTTAACAGTACTGGTATCCAAACGGCTACAGTACCAAGCTGCACTAGGCACAAGCTAGCCGCTCAATCAAATGCCGACGAAGCTGAAAAATAGGCACATCAGTAATTGGACATCTACTGTAATTATGGCGTCAGTCAGTCCTCTTTAGTGCTGAGGCACAACTCATAAAGGTCACCGGAGTTGCTTTACCAAAGACCTCCCTAGCCTTCAACCATGAGCGAAACACCAGTTACGAAGCAGAAATGCACAGCGCTTACATTAGTATTTTACCCAGATTCAAGCTCTCGACTGTTGGCCGCCGTTCTTTCTCTGTCTCTGGACCTTGCAACTGGAATGAACCTCCTCTTTCGCTTCTTCAAGTCTCCACACTCAGCTCTTTCAAGTCTGGCCTTAAAACCCACCTCTTCCCACAATAGCCTCCCTTCCCTGCCTCTTCCTTGTCTTCAGTTTCTCCAGTTGAGTTACGCATGCGTGTGAATGACTGGTGCGAAAGCGCTTTGATTTGTCTCTGCACAAAATTCAGCGCTATATAAATACCATTATCATCATCATTATTATTATTATTATTATTATTATAAGTTTTTGTTGTTGTTGTTGTTGTTGTTTTAATAGTTTTTCATTTGGACAGTAACACTGAGACGATGGGGAAGGAAATTAAATCTTTCATGTTTCACGGTTGTTGTTGTTGTTG
>NC_134890.1:31905469-31915469 GCF_041734735.1 Babylonia areolata | reverse complement strand
TGGTTAAATTGCATACGCCTGTGGTTGTTATTTGCTTCAAATTGGTGGGAGTTAACCTGAAGCGAGTTTGGTTGCGCTTGTTTGGCCCGTCACGCATGGCGCTACACCCGTTGCTTCAAATGCCAACGTATGGTTTGCACAATACAGACTGGTGAAGGAAACAGTGAGGGACAGAGTCAGTGTGACAAAAGGAAAAAGGAAGGACTGTCATTCACGTTCCAGAACTAATTACTGAAGTGCTCTTGACGACGTGAAGACTATTAAATTTTTGGGTGTCCGGTTTCTCTCTTCCCTTCCAACACTTAAACACACACACACACACACACACACACACACACACACACACACACACACACACACACACACACACACACACACACACACACCGAATCATTGGCTAACCAGTGTTTGGACAAAGTAACCATTCATAGTTCCCCACCAACACTTAAACACACACACACACACACACACACACACACACACACACACACACACACACACACACACACACACCGAGTCATTGGCTAACCAGTGTTTGGACAAAGTAACCATTTATAGTTCCCTCCCACAATGTAAACACACACACACACATAGTCACTGGCTGATCAGTGTTTGGACAAAGTAACCATTTATAGTTCCCTCCCACAATGTAAACACACACACACACACACACACACACACACACACACATAGTCACTGGCTGATCAGTGTTTGGACAAAGTAACCATTAATAGTTCTCTTCCAACACGTAAACACACACACCGAATCACTGGCTGATCAGTGTTTGGACAAAAAAACATATAGTTCTTTTCCAACACGTAAATACACACACACATACACACACAGAGAGTCGTTGGTTGATCAGTGTTTGGACATAGTAACCATTTATAGTTTCCTACCAACACGTAAACACACACACCGAGTCATTAGCTGATCAGTATTTGGACAAAGTAACCATTTATAGTTCTCTTCCAACACGTAAATACACACACACACACACACACACACACACACACACACACACACACACACACACACACACACACACACACACACACACACACACACACACACTCAGAGTTGATGGCTGATCAGTGTTTGGACATCGTAACCATTTATAGTTTCCTACCAACACGTAAACACACACACCGAGTCATTAGCTGATCAGTATTTGGACAAAGTAACCATTTATAGTTCTCTTCCAGCACCCAGACACACAACACACACACACTGAGTTGCTGGCTGATCACTGTTTGGACAAAGTAACCATTTATAGTTCTCTTCTAACACGTAAATACACACACACACACACACACACACACACACACACACACACACACACACACACACACACACACACACACACACACACACACACAGAGTTGATGGCTGATCACTGTTTGGACAAAGTAACCAATCAATTCCCTTCCAACACGTAAACACATTGGATGATCAGTGTTTGAACAAAGTAACCGTTTATAATATAGTTCCCTTACAACATGCAAACACACACATCGAGTCGCTGATCAGTGTTTGGACAAAATAACCATTTTGTTTACTCAGACTTTCAGAACTACTAGAACTCGAACTCCCATTTAGTGCAGTTTGTAAAAAACATGCATATAACATACAGACGTTAAAGGTCTTGTAATGTATGCACTGCCATGCGGAATTTAAAGGAATGGGGAAACAGTATGATATCCAGCAAGCAGCATTCACGACAGGTTAACTCTCTCCATACGAACGGCGAAAGAGACGACGTTAACAGCGTTTCACCCCAGTTACCATCATCAAAATATTGCAAGCGGAAGGCTCTTATACTGAAGAGGTGAATGTTGACAAAGAATACCACAATTCTGACGGCGGAAGCTAAAGGTTGGGTCATTCAGACACCCACTGGACATCCGAAGGGTCTGTGTAGAGGAGAAGAGAGGACTGGCCGTACTGAGTGAGTTAAAGGACACAATGATACAATCTTTTACAGTCACTAGGTCAGTGAATCCACATCCACTGTGTCTGTGGCACAGGAGGGCGGGGTTCAATCCCCTCCTTCCACCATTTCGACCATCCTCAGCCGAAGTCAGGTTCCCGTTCACGCTGGAGAGGAGTGAGAAAAGTGGAAGTAAAGTGCCTTTCCCAAGCACACAACACCATGCTCAAAGTGCCTTTCCCAAGCACACAACACCATGCTCAAAGTGCCTTTCCCAAGCACACAACACCATGCTCAAAGTGCCTTTCCCAAGCACACAACACCATGCTCAAAGTGCCTTTCTCAAGCACACACCACTATGCACACAACACCATGCTCAAAGTGCCTTTCCCAAGCACACAACACCATGCTCAAAGCGCCTTTCCCAAGCACACAACACCATGCTCAAAGTGCCTTTCCCAAGCACATAACACTATGCTCAAAGCGTCTTTCCCAAGCACACAACACTATGATCAAAGCGCCTTTCCCAAGCACACAACACCATGCTCAAAGTGCCTTTCCCAAGCACACAACACCATGCTCAAAGTGCCTTTCCCAAGCACACAACACCATGCTCAAAGTGCCTTTCCCAAGCACACAACACCATGCTCAAAGTGCCTTTCCCAAGCACACGACACCATGCTCAAAGTGCCTTTCCCAAGCACACAACACCATGCTCAAAGTGCCTTTTTCCCAAGCACACAACACTATGCTCAAAGTGCCTTTCCCAAGCACACAACACCATGCTCAAAGTGCCTTTCCCAAGCACACAACACCATGCTCAAAGTGCCTTTCCCAAGCACACAACACCATGCTCAAAGTGCCTTTCCCAAGCACACAACACCATGCTCAAAGTGCCTTTCCCAAGCACACAACACCATGCTCAAAGTGCCTTTCCCAAGCACACAACACCATGCTCAAAGTGCCTTTTTCCCAAGCACACAACACTATGCTCAAAGTGCCTTTCCCAAGCACACAACACCATGCTCAAAGTGCCTTTCCCAAGCACACGACACCATGCTCAAAGTGCCTTTTTCCCAAGCACACGACACCATGCTCAAAGTGCCTTTCCCAAGCACACGACACCATGCTCAAAGTGCCTTTCCCAAGCACACAACACCATGCTCAAAGTGCCTTTCCCAAGCACACAACACCATGCTCAAAGTGCCTTTCCCAAGCACACAACACCATGCTCAAAGTGCCTTTCCCAAGCACACAACACTATGCCTTTCTTCTTCTTCTTCTGCGTTCACTCGTATGCACACGAGTGGGCTTTTACGTGTATGACCGTTTTTACCCCGCCATGTAGGCAGCCATACTCCATTTTCGGGGTTGTGCATGCTGGGTATGTTCTTGTTTCCATAACCCACCAAACGCTGACATGGATCACAGGATCTTTAACGTGCGTATTTGATCTTCTGCTTGCACACACGAAGGGGGTTCAGGCACTTGCAGGTCTGCACATATGTTGACCTCAGTGGGAGATCGTAAAAATCTCCACCCTTTACCCACCAGGCGCCATCACCGTGATTCGAACCCGGGACCCTCAGATTGACAGTCCAACGCTTTAACCACTCGGCTATTGCGCCCGTCTTAACACCATGCCTAAATGGGGCATTGAACCCTGATCACTGGTGAACACTGGATCACAAGTCCAATGTCTGACCGATTCTGGCACAGCACCCCAGTTTCTGACACTGTCGTCAGCGAAAGTCATGCTGGATCATTCTGACCTGTGACGACACCTCAGATATGTGTGTACAATCGGTTGTGGTGGTGGTGGTGGTAGTGGTCATGTGATGGAAAGGATGTGTGTGGAGGGGGGTTCTGGGGGGTTTGAATAATAAACTGCTTTTTACATTTTTCTGAAATGGGCCAGAATCTTCAAAAATTTTTTTTTTTTCCAGTTCATACTATGAATTGTTATGATTACTTTTTGTCATGAATCATGCCGATCTATTTTCAAATTATGTCAATTATTGCTTCTGTTTGTTTCTTCGTTTGTTTAGCCACCGTGATATTGAAAACACACTGCCTCACATACAGACCTCTTTCCAGTCATTCCAATTCCTTTCTGGAGCCAAAGGAAACCATGTCCTGCTTAACATCAGGGAAAAAATAAAAATAAAAGAAAGTAAAGAAATCCTGATCTGATTCCAACTCAACTGTGCAGCTGCAACCACGGACGTGTATCATCTATTCACAGGTTCGTGATTACAACTCAAAGATAACACCTGTCTTTTCATGAAAGAATCAGCGACAGTTTCAATGCTTTAGGTTGATACTGTCATGATGTGTGGCAATTACACAGCTCACATATCAAAGACAGAGAGACACTGGGGCAGCGAGTGCACACACACACACTGACTGAAATTGTTTTATCAAGGGAGACGATTTTAAGTGGATCATAATTTCAGTATGATTAAAGGGAGATGATTATAATTGTTGAAAGATTTTTTTTAAATATACTAACACGGTCACTCTGTATTATATCTATGCTCCAAAGTAAGGGCTCAATGCTCTGCTTACATCAGATTGACATAAGCAGACAAGTGGGCCAATAGTGAAGCTTGAGCTGTATGATAAATGGTTTCTACACTGCAATGTGAAATCATTTACACTATTACAGCTTAGTCTTTTGTGGAGACTCTCAAACCAGGAAGCAAGATTGCACTGGCTCTTAGTGCTGCAGCCTCGAAAGCTAGTTGGCCTTCCAGGACCATCCCAGTGCTGAATGTCCTAAAACACTCTCTGCCAGAGAGTGGGGATGTAACTTGGGCGAAACACTCCACCATTTAAAAAAATAATAAAATTAAAAAAAAACTTGGCCAAGATTGTCTAGAAAGCAGTTGCCTCCTGTGTTGTTCTGGTCATAGCCAGCCGTGACTGGGTTTGTCAACAATTACTGGGGTTTTTTTTTCACTGTTGATATATACACACACACCCTCCTCCCCCCAAAAAACAAAGAAATCTGCATCCTTGAATAACCAAATCAGAAACTTCTGATACCTCATCACAGAACAAATTCTGCCTTGCAGTAAAATATAACAAAGTGAATCACCAGAAAAAAATGAAGAAAAAAAAGTGGTTCCCCCTGTTTTACTACAAGGTTTTAGTCTTCAACGTTTCTGCTCTTGACTTGTTCATGTGTAGGCTTTTGCTTCTTTTCTGTGTTAACACTTCACACATTTTTGACTCACTTGTGTAAACAAAGTGAGTCTATGTTTTAACCCGGTGTTCGGTTGTCTGTGTGTGTGTCCGTGTGTCTGTGTGTCCGTGGTAAACTTTAACATTGACATTTTCTCTGCAAATACTTTGTCAGTTGACACCAAATTTGGCATAAAAATAGGGAAAATTCAGTTCTTTCCAGTCATCTTGTTTAAAACAATATTGCACCTCTGGGATGGGCACAAAAAAATAATAAAAAAAGAAGCCTAATTATATGCAAACTGCATTTACTGTTATATTTATATTTTTTGTATTCTCTAAACTTGGCACTTTGACCTCTTATTCTGACACAACAACAAGAGCAGTCATTATTATCATTTTTTGTTCAAGCATGGAATTTTTATTTATTTTGCAAACGTTTTGGTGCAGATAGTAAAAAAGGGAAATTACTCTGTAATTAACGCTAGGGGACTTAATTTATCACAAGTGAATCTTGAAGGCCTTGCCTCTCTTGTTTTTTTTGTTTCAATTTCACATTACATGTGCCCTTGGTGAAACCGAAATACACAAATGTGCAGGGAGTTCTAATGCTGTGTATTGCAGGGATACTGTTCATCCAATGTGAAGCATGGTCCAAGTATTTGTTATCATTCTAACCATTTCTCTCACAGGAACCTAGCATTATTCAGTACTAACTTTCTCCAAAATAGCAGATATATGTGGATTCTTTTGATAAAAACAAATCATTTGAGCTTTGCCTCAATGATAAATGACAGACTGAATATAAAATCTTAAAAAGAGAAACAGGAAATTATTAAAATGCACACATGCAAATTTTTAACAACATACAAGAAGTATCTTTTTTATTGCATTATTATCACTGCTTTTATTATTATCTAAATGAAAAATATGAAACCATCTGTACCGAGTATATTTTGGTGATTGACAACAACTGGTGAAACTTAACCACAAAAGTTTTGAGAGAAGCCAGATCAACTTGATGACAATTCTTTCATCGTTCCAACCATTGATGAATTCAAGACAAAGGTTTAATTTGAGGATCTTGATCATTTATTCTTCAGATCATGAGGGCTGGTGATGACAAAGACAAATTCCTAAATTTATACCCATGTCATTTGGTTCACAACCAACCACGAACTTGGCACAAGCCCATCAAAGGGAAGCAACCATTGTTAGTGAAAAGCTCATCCCTTGAAGTTAGACATTGGTTTTTGGTAGTCTGAATGTCATAGGTTGAAACATACTGGTCAGTTTTTTCAATGAAGACATTTGTTGCAACTGTTCCCTGTCTTTGTTCCAAGGTATTTTCCCCATATAAAAAAAAAAGAAAAAAAAAAGTGCACGCAGACACAGGTTATTTTAGTGTCAGTTTGGGTGGTCTTCAGTCAGTTCATGAGATTTTGCACATCACTAAGATGTTCATTTTTTATTGTCCACTTGTTTGGCTGGTTCGTCCTGGGTTATTATTTATTTTTTTTTTTTTAGCTTTTTTTTGTGTGTAATGCTTTTTTGTTGGTTTCTTCTCTTTTCAAAAGGACTTGCAGGTTTAAACTGGTATGAGTAACTGTAACTTGCTTTCAACTGAGCAATCACTCAAATACATCATGTATACACACTTTAAATGATAGACATTGAAGATGTTGCAGTGGAATCAGTTATGCACACACACACACACTCCCCTTTCGCTGCTGACATAACACAAAAAACACAAGGAATTAAGTCAGTTTCCATTATTCTCTCATATAACCCACAACTACAAGAACAAGATACTTCTGGTCTGACACTGTACATCAGTCAGTCAACACATGTGACATGTCTAAGTTATTAGTGAGCTTCCTAGAGCATGAACCATACACAGAAAAACAACGCAATCACGCGGTCACAATTAATTTCCCTGGCTCTCCCCACCACTGGTGCTGGGCCAAGAATACTGTGGAACCGTGAGCACACGATGCACAATTAACATGTCACCTAACTATCAAACTTGCAGGCAGAACAAACTATCTCTCTAACCCACAATGTTCTAACGAAGCATCAAGAGTAGGACATCCATCTGATGTTTTTGTTTATACCACACTTGCAGTGCAATGTATCAAGATCCTGACACTGACTCCATAAAATGCCTCAAAATCTGACATTTACTCAACAGAATGCCTCCAAATTTGAGCAGGAACTATTCAAACTGGTCTGACTAAAGTGCTGTCAATCTGGAAGACTTCCAAACTGAACAGATTGGTAATATTTTCAACGCACTATCATAAACAGGTACAGAATGTGAAAAGACCTGTTTGTTCGCCGAATAACAAAATTAGAAACATGTTTGTTCCTCTTCTTCTTCATCACAGTGTGTTTATGACCAACACTCCCCCACCCCACCCCATCCCCTCACCCCCTCCCCAAGATGTTGACCAAGTCCTGAATGATTAGGTCCCTAGTCCTGCACACAGCACACTAATGCAGCTCATTCATCCCATGGAAAATGGATCGGCTGTCCTCGGCACTACAGTCCCGCTTGTTTAGAAAGCGAAGAGCAGAAGGAAGGCCATCATCAGACAGAACAGACCCATGGCCTCGGACAGGGCAAAGCCCAGGATGGCATAGGAGAACAGCTGCTGCTTCAGGGAAGGGTTGCGGGCATAGCCGATCACCAGGCTGCCGAAAACGCTGCCGATACCAGCCCCTGGAACACAGAGGGTCACAAACATGCTGTAAGGACTAAATAGGCAAATTAATATACTACTCTGAATATCTTTAGGATGCTATTTATGATAAATATATATGCAACTTAAGGCCATAAGAGGCAGTAAATCTGAACTTTCAGAGGGGATGAAATAACTTATCAATTCACTACTTTAAATAGTATTCTTACTGTGGTCTATACTTTATGCTAAAAAAATTCACATCATACAATACAAAGCAGCCCCAACTCCCCACATACTCAACTTCTTCTCAGGATAAAAAGAGGTCTGCTATTCTAGCACAATGATATTCTACATCTTGTCAAGTAGTAAATAACTTGATGGAAATGAAATCTGTCCAATGCTCAATAATTACAAAAACATCAGTTGTGTTCATGTCAGACACTGTCAAGAATTTACAAGGACTAACATGAATCTGACCCAATCTTTTGACAGATCAATACAGACTTCTACTGACAAACATTATGCAAACAATTATGCATAGTCCAAGAACTATACACACACACACACAAAAGGTGAAACCAAATCATGGCCACATACTCCTCCCAAGTGGAACACACCAAAATCTGTTGTAGACTACCTATTGTTCTTGTTCATGTCAAAATTTTCTCCCACTGTAGTCTATGGTGGTGTCTTTTCTTTCTTATTTTTCTGTTAAAAGTCTTGGACATCAGTAGTAACTTAAGAACATTACAATGTGTGTAGCAACGGAACCTACCTGAACCAGCCACTCCTACAGTGGCAGCTCCTGCACCAATGTACTTGGCTGCCTGGTCAATGTCCCTCCATGCTGTGCTGGTCTGGAATGACCGCACCTGCAAACAGAGATGCCAACCCCTGTCAGGTGTTTGCAGGAACAATCAGGAAATATGGTGGAACATTCTGAATTTGATAGGATCACTCGACTCCAAGCTACATCAGCAAGTGTATATGTTACCTACAAGGCATACAAACACTTGGCCAACCTGCAACACAATGTAACTGCTATGATTAAGCTGACTGGTCTTACTCAATGCTATTTCAATGTAAACACAAACATGATTAGCTGAGCATCATCACATGAGACTAAGGTTAGTAGTGACTGCCCTGGCCTCGTGACTGATAGGTCTAGAGTGTCTGCGTGACTGATAGGTCTAGAGTGTCTGGGTAATGTTACGACACGAAAGCATGTGACCATGCTATGTAGTCAAAAACGAACTCGTCAGAACAATTCTGACATTGGCATAATGTCAGAACAAACTGCAACTGAGTGCAACAAAATATGGCGAAATCATAACAGTTGGCATCTCTCACCTAGCCCAGCCAACTGCTAAAGGGCCATTTCAGGGGAGAAAATCCATGAATTCTAAGCATGCAAACAAATACCTATAAAACATGAGCATGCATACACATTCACAATACAGGCTTTGCTTACCTGGTTGAGTAGAGCAGACACACTAGGTGAAGAGAAGTTGATGGAGCTGAGGGAGGTCAGGCTGTTGGAGGGCTGAGCAACCTGAAATCCAATCACACACTGCTCAATATGTTCTCTCGCACACTGATCAACACGCTCTTCTACACAAGTTACTTCTTCACTTCATTCAAAAACTGCACTGTGGATGTGTGCCCCAATAATACATTATCACAGTTATCTCTCACATTTGATGTAATATTCACTTGGCTTGGGTGAAAAATGCTGGTGTCATTACCCAACTTTGACCTGTTCGCAGCTGACAGGATTACATATAAAATTTGAACACAAAACTGACTTGTCTAAATTCTAATAACACAAATATCTCCTGCAAAATTAAATATCCTTCTGCAAAATTAAATATCCCAAATATTTTTCCTCACCAGAAATAATAAAGGAAAATCAGCAAGAAAATATAGACCCCAACAAATAAAAAAAAAGAACTTTTTTTTTTTAATTAATAAAAAAAACAACAACAAAAGAACCAGCAGTTTAGTGCTGCCATATCAGTACCTGCTTAACTCACCAGTAAGTACTAACTCTGATCACCTTACTCCCAACCCTCCCAATCCATCAAGTCATGACAGACAGCTCACCTCTTGTCTGCTGGTGATCACTGAGCTGCCCAGAGGTCTCAGCAAGCCCCGCCCACTGGCAACAGTCTGCAACCACAAATGTTTTTCTCACGATCTG
>NC_134890.1:31890469-31900469 GCF_041734735.1 Babylonia areolata | reverse complement strand
GGACAAACCGCAAAATCTAATACATTTTCTTCGTTTTAATACCTCTCTCCACCCCCAACCCCGGCCCCCCCTTCCCGCCTCTCTTTCTCTCATGCACACACACACACACACACACACACACACACACACACACACACACACACACTGACGCGCGCGCACACACACACACACACACACACACACACACACACACACACACAGCGATATGCACAAAGATATACACACACAATTATGCTTGGAAGCATGCACACATGCATAGTCTGAAACAAAGGAGAGTCATGATAATAATGATGATGATCATGATAATAATAGTAATAATAATAATAACAGCACGCCGCATTAAGAAACCATGATAGTGTTGCATCAAATGACAGTCTGACGTTCCTCTAAAATGACGTCACACTTTTTCTCCGCGTCACCGTCAGCATCCCCAGCCTCGACCATGGTCGTCTCGACGGCAAGCATTGTCCCCCATGGCTGAACCTCTCCTCGCGCGAAGACACAGAAAAACACTGTGCCGAAAGTGAACATGGCTGCCATGATGTAGAAGACGACTTGCCACTGCTCTTTAGTTTCCTGCAGCAAGGATCAGAATTGCCAGTGGTTTGGATTTAGAGAGAGAGAGAGAGAGAGAGAGAGAGAGAGAGAGAGGAGCATAGTTTCACTGACTTGGAGAACATATCAGAGGCTGACTCTCTCTCTCTCTCTCTTTCCTTGTCGAAAACCCGCACCACCACCACCCCGGACACACCACCATCACCACAAGCACCATCACCACTACACCACCCCACACCACATCACCACCCCCCTCTCTCTCTCTCTCTCTCTCTCACACACACACACACACACACACAAGTACTCTCTCCCTCTCTCTGTCTCTCTTCCTTTCTTTGTCGAAACCCCACACCAGTACCTCGCATACACCACCATCACCATTAACATCACCACCATCACCACAACACTCCACGCCACCACTGCACCATCACCACCTCACCAACTCACAACAACAGTGACGTAGGCCACCACGTAAGGGGTCATGGTGCCGGGCGCCATGGCCAGGGTGCTGGTGGCACCACAACCCCCACCACACCACCACCACCAACACCACCAACGCCACCACCTCACCAACTCACAACAACAGTGACGTAGGCCACCACGTAAGGGGTCATGGTGCCGGGCGCCATGGCCAGGGTGCTGGTGGCACCACAACCCCCACCACACCACCACCACCACCACAACACACCACTACCACCACCACCACCAACACACCAACACCGCCACCTCCACCACCTCCACCACCTCACCAACTCACAACAACAGTCACGTAGGCCACCACGTAAGGGGTCATGGTGCCGGGCGCCATGGCCAGGGTGCTGGTGGCACCACAACCCCCACCACACCACCACCTCACCAACACCTCCATCACCTCACCAACTCACATCAACAGTGACGTAGGCCACCACGTAAGGGGTCATGATGCCGGCCGCGATAGCCAGGGTGCTGGAGGCCGTGCAGATGCTGGTGGCGAAGCGGGGAGCGATGTCGTAAGGGTTGACGAAGAAGCCCGCAGTGTTGGCCAGCCCCGTGGTGCCCACGGACAGCACGAGCAGCAGCACCACCACGACCACCTGACTGCAGTGCTGGTGACTCATCACCACCAGCAGCACTGCCGGCGTCATGTAGCCTGTGGGGAGGGAGGACACGGGACAGGGAGAGGGCGGGGGTGGGGGTGGGGTTTACTTGAGAACAATGTGTGGAATGCAGTGCAAGTTACATACAGTGTTGTTCAACCAACCCAAATCAACTCAACCAAACCAGACCCTGTCCAGTCCAATTCAGCTAGCTAGGCCCAGTCCAGTCTAACCCAATCTAAGCCGATCCAACCCAACCCAACCTAACCCAATATGATTATTGGAAAGGGTTTCTCAGTTTTTATTGGAAAGGGCTTCTCAATTTTTACAGCTGAATTAATTGCCGTCCTTATGGCATTAACATATCTAATTGATCTGCCCCTAAACTTGATTAATGTTTTATTTTGTGTCGATTCAAAATCAGTTCTGCAGTCTATCAAATCAGGTTGTACAAACATTCATTATAACATCATTTTTGAAATAAGATTTTTGATTCACTGTATTCAAATGAGAGGAACTAATATTGAAATGTGCTGGATTCCCTCACACTGTGGGCTTTTCTCTAATGAACGTGCAGATCATTGCAAAGCTTGGAGCTAAAAACGCTTTAAATGCAGTTGAACTTCCTCATCGTTTATCATCATCTGAAATATGTAATATTGTTGAAATAAATATGCAAAATTCCTTTATGTCTTTAGAAGTTAACACTTCTGCCTCATTAAATGCTAAAAGAACTGGCAGGGCTGCTAAGAGCATGGCATTTAGGTTATTACTAAATGCCCCATACACAAAATATTGTGAAAATATTGAATGCATTTGCAAGGGACGTTTAACGGTAGAGCACGTTTTAACCCGCTGTTTAGTAATGAAACCTTTTTTGCCTCCAGAAATTACGGAACACGTGTTACCAGTTTAAAATGTTAACATTATTTGGAAAAAGTTATGTATTTCAAACTGTTCTCTATTAAAGTTAGCTAGCTATGTGTTAAATAGTCAAGTTGGTTGTTTATTGTAGGTCCCCATATGAACCTCTTTTCAAATGATAATCTACAGAAGTAGTGCATAAAAATATTTGATTATTGATATTTGTTTTGTCCTAATCCCGCTTCCCCCGTCCCGCCTCTCACACACACCCTTCCAATATTATGTTTTTCCTTTCTCCAATCACTGACACTCACCCTCTCCATTTTAGATTTTGTACTCTATCTTTTCCACATTCTGTTATCTCTCTGTCTGTCTGTCTGTCTCTGTCTCTCTCTGTCTCTCTCTCTTCCTTTCTTAGTCCCCTCCCCCCTGTCCCCTCTACCTCAACCGCCCCCCTTTTGTCGATTTCTAATTAATGATAACAATCATCATTATGATAGAAATGATAATAATCCGAATGATAATAATAATATCATTTATTTTCAGTCGAATGTCATCATCTTAGATGAACAGACTATAAATGAATAAACGAACGAACCAACCTAACCCAGCCTAGCCCAGCCAAATCCAGTATCACCCAACCGAACCCAGCCCTAACGGACTAACATTGGTCGCCAGCTGAATCCATCTCGACCCAGCCTCAGTCCACCCCCACCCAGTCCAACCTAACCGTGCCCAATCCAACCTAACAATGCCCAATCCAACCTAACCATGCCCAATCCAACCTAACCATGCCCAGTCCAACCTAACAATGCCCAATCCAACCTAACCATGCCCAATCCAACCTAACCATGCCCAGTTCAACATAACACATAAAATCCAGCCCAACCCAACCCGGGCCTCACAGGCTAACATTGGTCACCAACTCAGCCCAACCAAACCCAGGCCTCACAGGCTAACATTGGTCACCAACCCAACCCAACCCAACCCAGGCCTCACAGGCTAACACTGATCACCAACTCAGCCCAACCCAACCCAGGCCACACCCCCTCTCAACCCAACCTAACCAAGCCCAACCCAACCCAACATAACATGTCAAAATCCAGCCCAGGCCAGCCTTAATGTCCAACCCAACCCAACCCAACACAGCACAACATATCCAGCACAGCCCAGCTCAGCCCAGCCAAACTCAACGCAACACAACCCAACTCAATCCAACCCCTATACTCATTCAAAACTGGGGGGAGTGCGTCTTTATATCTGTCACAATGTTGTTTTCAGGTGACTAAACATTTATAAGTACTGTGGTCATAAGTATCACTTTATATAGATATTATAGATAATACACACACACACACACACACACACACATATATATATATATATATTATCTATAATACTGTGAATGAGTGGGAAGGTTTAGGATCAGGCTGCCTCTGCCAAACTACAGTTTGATCTAATTTTATTTGAAAACAAAGAACGTTTCACACAACTTTGCCTCGGAGACTATCCTTTCTTTCTTTCTTTCTTTTCTTACACACAATTGGTTACATTAAAAGGAGCCAGCAGCTCAAATATAATTCTTTTTAGTGTACGATATTCGTGTCACACAAACCTATGATGGTGAAG
This sequence comes from Babylonia areolata, assembly GCF_041734735.1. Taxonomy (NCBI): domain Eukaryota; kingdom Metazoa; phylum Mollusca; class Gastropoda; order Neogastropoda; family Buccinidae; genus Babylonia; species Babylonia areolata. The sequence continues at coordinate 31,896,345 of NC_134890.1, read as the reverse complement.
AATCGCCTTGCCCCAATGACAGACAAGAAACGTCGGCGAACGACGAAGTCCGATAGGAACCCTGCGCCGCCCATGGTGACGAAGAGAAAGATGTAGGGTAACATGGAGTACACACCATTCTGTAAGACAACAGATGTAGGGTAACATGGAGTATGTGTCATTCTGTAAAACAAAAGATCTAAGGTAACACAGAGTTTCTAGTGTTCTCAGAAAAAAAGGAAAAAAGAAAAAAACGAAGAAATATAATTATAACAACATGGGGTACATACAGTTATACAAAGCAACAAATGTAGTGTAGCATGGAGTAATGAGCGTTCTAAAACTAAAAAAATATAGGGTAACCCGGAGTACACAATTTTCTGCAATACAACAAAACAACATGCAGGGTGACAAGGAGTTTGTACCACTCTGTAAAACAAAAGATGTGGGTAACATGGAGAATGTAGTCTCCTATAATACAAAATACACACCATTCTACAAAACCAAAGGTGTAGGGTAACATGGAGTACACACCATTCTGTGAATAAAAAGATGCAGGATAATATAGAGTATGCACTGTTCTGTAAAACAACAGATGTAGGGTAACATGGAGTACGTGTCATTCTGTAAGACAAAAGATGAAGGGTAACACCGAGTACACACTAGTGAGAGTCGTAGTCCTTCACGAAAGACAAAGCTGTAAATGATTTCCCACTGCATCGGAGAAACCATTGATGATACAGCTTTCACTTTGCTGTTGGCACTAATGTAAACTTATGTCAATCTGTGATGTAGAAACTAACCGACTGGATGTCGAAGTTCATGGCTTCATGCAGGAAGATGGGGAGGTTGGACAGCATGAGGGTGAAGCCCCAGTTGTAGGTGAACTGAGACACGGCGATGGCCCAGAAGCAGGGAGCAGTAAGGATGGCCCGCCACGGTACTGTGATCTGCACAGTGGAGAGTTACTGTCGTTCATCATTCAGTCGTCAACTCAGTGCAGTGCACAGAGCTAGGGTTAATGCTTGACATCTCTTACAATGCCATGGTACTGTAATCTGCACAGTGGGGAGTTACTGTCGTTCATCATTCAGTCAACTCAGTGCAGTGCACAGAGCTAGGGTTAATGCATGACATCTCTTACAGTGCCATGGTACTGTAATCTGCACAGTGGGGAGTTACTGTCGTTCATCATTCAGTCGTCAACTCAGTGCAGTGCACAGAGCTAGGGTTAATGCTTGACATCTCTTACAGTCCCATGGTACTGTAATCTGCACAGTGGGGAGTGACTGTCGTTCATCATTCAGTCGTCAACTCAGTGCAGTGCACAGAGCTAGGGTTAATGCTTGACATCTCTTACAATGCCATGGTACTGTAATCTACACAGTGGGGAGTTACTGTCGTTCATCATTCAGTCGTCAACTCAGTGCAGTGCACAGAGCTAGGGTTAATGCTTGACATCTCTTACAATGCCATGGTACTGTAATCTGCACAGTGGAGAGTTACTGTCGTTCATCATTCAGTCGTCAACTCAGTGCAGTGCACAGAGCTAGGGTTAATGCTTGACATCTCTTACAATGCCATGGTACTGTAATCTGCACAGTGGGGAGAGTCACCGCCCTTCATCAATCCGAGTCATCCATTCAGCGCAGTGCACAGAGGGTTAATGAATGCTTGACATCTCTTGTAATGCGAACAGGTTTCTTTTGATCATTCACCTTATTTGCACGGAGTTCGTGAATTACCGTTTATCTTGTTTTATTTCGTTTTCTTTTTATTTTATAAGATGATTATCTAAGTTAATTTCTATTTCGTTCTATCTTATTTCATTTTTTTGTGCTTTCACGTTCCCCTTTTTCTTTTTATCGATGCTTTCTTTCTCTCTTCCATTTTCTCCTCTAAACTGTAATTTAAAAAAAATTAAATGAAAAAAAAAAACCAACAAAACAACACACACACACACACACACACACACACATAATTTTATATATATATATATATATATATATATATATATATATATATATATATATATATATATATATTTGTACACACACACACATACATATATATATGTATATGTATATATATATATATATTTATATTGAATACACCTTTCTTTTTCAGACAAAGCCGTTCAATGTACGATGACTGTGATGATCTGTAGGATGTGTTGAGATAACTTGGCATGTTAGCGATTACTTTTGTCATTTTTCTATGTATTGTAATCTAGACAGTGCGTGAGATGAAGTGAACACAAAACAGAATAATACTCTGGTAATAGTAATATGAAAACGGTCGATGGTGATAGTTAGTATATACTGCAGAAAAAAAAATTGACAAAGGAGAGTTAGAAATAATGTGCATCATCCAAAATGCCCGTCATAAATCAACGCGAAATATGTAGTCAAAAAAGGGTGTATTTCATTATAATCGAAATACCTGTTTCGTGTTAGTTACTTTTTTTTTTCCAGTATTTTTCTATGATGTGATGACACGCGTAGTGCCAAGTTCACACAATTATCAAGACACAAGAATCATCGGTTACAGATTTCAGACTTGCAGACTTCATGCGCGGGGTTTTGTTGGAAACAACAACAACAACAACTATCGGTTGTACCGCAAAAACAATGTGATAAATGGTTACCCACTGTTTGGTTTCGAGGCCATTGTTCAGGAGACCAGTAATCAAGGGACGGTATCCGTCATAAACAGTAGGGAAACATTTCATACAGTTATTTCCCTTCTCTGTACTGACTTGCGGGGTTTATATCAGGCCCATTCTTTGCATATTTTCTTTCCAGCGTGTATTCAGCATTGACACAATGATCACCGAATGACAAAATTCCTTCCTATTCCTATGTATGACCTATAATGATAACGTGACATTACCTCATAGCACTGATGATTGGTATGTTCGGATCAAGTGGATCAGATTGACTGACCCAGATATCAAAAGGCAGATTAAACTCTGTACTTCTTGAATAAGGAGCCTGCTTTTTTTTCCCCTCCACATGTCCGGGACTAGACATATATACACACACACACGCATGTGCATGCACATCCATTCATACATAAACACACACACACACACACTCTCTCTCTCCCCCCCCCCCCCCCGCCCCCCCTACATAGACATACATAAACACACACACACACACACACTCTCTCTCTCTCTCCCCCCTCGCTCCCCCCCCCCCCCGTACATAGACATACATAAACACACACACACACACACACACTCTTCCCCCCCCCCCCCCCCCCCGGGCCCCCCCCTCCCCCCCCCCCCTCCTATCATCTGGACACAATGACTGGCGCATAAAGCTCTGAAATAAGCCATAGGTTTGCACTGTCTCAGTTGTTGTTGTCGCTGTGGTGATGATGATGATGGTTTTAGTTGTATTGCTATTACTATTAGGCTGTTCTTTTCGTCGCTGTTGTTGTTTTGATAACGATAATGATGATGATGATGATGATGATGATTTTACAATCCGGAATTGCATGTTTATTGAGGCCCGAGGCAAAGGATTTTCCCAGTTTTCGAGCAGAGCTCGCAACGATGAGTGAAAGACCATATTTTCTGACAGACTGTAAATGACTTTGTTGTTATCATTGTTGTTGGCGTCGTCGACGTCGTTGTTGTTTTGTAAACTCAGTTGCATGAAAGTCTACGGAGTACATTTTAAATTTTATTTTCCTTTCTTTTATTTATTTATTTATTCATTTACTTATTTAAAATCAACATCTTTTAGAATTTCAAATATCTGCCATTACCTTTTCCTTATGTGCGTCCATTGCTGATCGAGTGTTGATGATGTAATCCCTCTCTTTAGGGCAGATACGAGAGTGATTTTCCGGTGTATCAGAAATGACGATGAACCACAGGAAGGACCATAACAGCCCTACCGCACCTGCCAAACATAAGATTTGATATTTATGTATTATTTCTGATTCTGTCACTGTCTCTCTCTCTCTGTTTGCCTGTCTCTGTCTCCCTCACACCCCTCACCCTCTATCAATGTCTGCCTGTCGAACTGTCTTTAGTTTGGTTTGATGGTTTGTTTTGGTATGGTATGGTATGGTATGGTATGGTATGGTATGGTATGGTATGGTATGGTATGGTATGGTATGGTTGGTTTGGTATGGTATGGTATGGTATGGTATGGTATGGTAGGTTTGGTATGGTATGGTATGGTATGGTATGGCATGGTTTGGTATGGTATGGTATGGTATGGTATGGTATGGTATGGTATGGTATGGTTTGGTATGGTATGGTATGGTATGGTATGGTATGGTATGGTAGGTTTGGTATGGTATGGTATGGTATGGTATGGTTTGGTATGGTATGGTATGGTATGGATGGTTTGGTGTGGTATGGTATGGTATGGAAGGTTTGGTGTGGTATGGTATGGTATGGTATGGTAGGATTGGTATGGTATGGTATGGTAGGTTTGGTATGGTATGGTATGGTTTGTTTTGGTATGGTATGGTATGGTATGGTATGGTAGGTTTGGTGTAGTGTGGTATGGTATGGTATGGTATGGTTTGGTTTGGTATGGTATAGTATGGTAGGTTTGGTATGGTATGGTTTGGCTTGATGGTTTGTTTTGGTATGGTATGGTATGGTATGGTATGGTATGGTATGGTTTGGTATGGCATGGTATGGTATGGTATGGTATGGTATGGTATGGCATGGTATGGTTTGTTATGGTATGGTATGGTATGGTATAGTTTGGTTTGGTTTGGTTTGATGGTTTGTTTTGGTATGGTATGGTATGGTATGGTATGGTATGGTATGGTATGGTATGGTTTGGTTTGGTATGGTATGGTATGGTATGGTATGGTATGGTATGGTTTGGCTTGATGGTTTGTTTTGGTATGGTATGGTATGGTATGGTATGGCATGGCATGGCATGGTATGGCATGGTATGGTATGGTAGGTTTGGTATGGTATGGTATGGTATGGTATGGTAGGTTTGGTATGGTATGGTATGGTATGGTAGGATTGGTATGGTATGGTATGGTATGGTATGGTATGGTAGGTTTGGTGTGGCATGGTATGGTATGGTATGGCATGGTATGGTATGGTAGGTTTGGTGTGGTATGGTATGGTATGGTATGGTGTGGTATGGTATGGTATGGTAGGTTTGGTGTGGTATGGTATGGTATGGTATGGTAGGTGTGGTATGGTATGGTATGGTATGGTATGGTATGGTAGGATTGGTATGGTATGGTATGGTATGGTATGGTGCGGTATGGTATGGTATGGTATGGTATGGTATGGTATGGTATGGTGCGGTATGGTATGGTATGGTATGGTATGGTATGGTATGGTATGGCATGGTGCGGTATGGTATGGTATGGTATGGTATGGTATGGTGCGGTATGGTATGGTATGACATGGTATGGTATGGTATGGTATGGTATGGTATGGTATGGTATGGTAGGTTTGGTGTAGTGTGGTATGGTATGGTATGGTATGGTATGGTATGGTAGGTTTTGTGTGGTATGGCATGGTATGGTATGGTATGGTTTGGTATGGTATGGTGTGGTGTGGTATGGTTTGGTATGGTTTGGCTTGATGGTTTGTTTTGGTATGGTATGGTATGGTATGGTAGGTTTGGTGTAGTGTGGTATGGTATGGTATGGTATGGTATGGTTTGGTTTGGTATGGTATAGTATGGTAGGTTTGGTATGGTATGGTTTGGTATGGTTTGGCTTGATGGTTTGTTTTGGTATGGTATGGTATGGTATGGTATGGTGTGGTATGGTATGGTATGGTATGGTATGGTAGGTGTGGTATGGTATGGTATTATGGTATGGCATGGTTTGGTATGGTATGGTATGGTATGGTATGGTGTGGTATGGTATGGTAGGTTTGGTATGGTATGGTATGG
>NC_134890.1:31875469-31885469 GCF_041734735.1 Babylonia areolata | reverse complement strand
ATAGATGAATAAGTAAATAATAAACGACTAACTAACGAACTAACCAACTAACAAATAAACAAACAAATGAATTAAAAAACAAACAACCAATCAAACAAACAAGCTTGCTAGGTAGCTAGCTAAATAACTAACTAATTATAGATAAACAAATAAATTACTAACTAGGTAACTAACTAACTAACAGAATGAATGAACTCTTCGTCAGCTTGAAGAGACATTATTTATAACTTTGCATTCTTTGGGACATGTCCCATGTAGTGTGTTCGAGAGAGGTAATTACAACTGTAATTATGATTACCATTACAATTATCATCATCATCATCGTCATCGTCGTATCATCATCACCATTTCACACACACCCATCCTCCATTGCCCCCGTACCCCCCAAAAAACAACAACAGAATCTGTTAACTTTCACACTACTAACTCAAAGAACAAGTTCTTCCAAATGTTTCCAATCGACATCTCCGTTCAACCTCCACCAGAGCACCCAGCCCTCCCCTCCACCCCTCCACCCCCCCATACACACACCTTTACTGTCACTATCCACCCCCCGCCACGCACACACACACTGCACACCACCCACCCACCCACCCATCCACACACACACACACACACACACACACACACTGCACGCCACACACACACACACACGTACGCACATCTTCCCCTCCACCCACCCACACACAAACCACACACACACACACACACACACACTCACAAAGCACAGGCCGGTGCACACCCTCAGAGCAAACAGGGCATGGGGGGGGGGGACAGGAAGGCAGCGGGGTGACAGAGCACGTGCAGCAGGAACATGGCCACACACACAGACACTACCCCCCCCCCCCCCGCCCCTTGCCCCCCCCCCCTACACCCCCCCGACCACTACACTCCCCCCCCCTCCATCCTCCAACATACACACTAACACTCACAGAGCACAGGCCGATGCACACCCTCAGAGCAAACACGGCCCAGGGGGACAGGAAGGCGGCAGGGTGACAGAGCACGTGCAGCAGGGACATGGCCACAATGCTGAAGCCGATCACCAGACGAAACCCTCTCCGCTGGACGATGTAGCTGGCGGGCACCAGGCTGACCATGTAGCCCCAGTACAGCGCTCCCAGCAAGAGCCCCTGAAGGCTCTTGTCCCACGGGAAGGGGCCATCCTGTTGAAGAAAAAGAATATATATATATATATATATAAAAGAAAATAAGGAAGAAAAATTCAAGATCTTCCGCCTGAGGACTGGACACAACCGCCTGCTCCACCACATGCACACAAAATTTGGCATTGGACAGAGTGGAGAGTGCCCTTGTGGTGAGGGACCAATGACAAACGACCACATCCTTCAAGACTGTAGGACGCATGCAGCATCCAGGAGGAAGTACTGGCCAACACCGACAGCAGTGGGAGCCAAACTGTACAGCACCCTGGAGGAGCTTCGACGGACGGCAGCTTTCATCGAGGACACCGGGCTGCTCATCTAATGGGAGGCGAACGAGGAAGAAGAAGAAGAAGAAGGAAGAAAAATGGCACTAGTTCTGAAGAAATAGAATAAGGAAGAACAAGAGGCAAAGCCTTCAAGACTCACTTGTGCTTCACGCTTTATCATGTAAAGGAATCATTAGGAGGGAAAAAAATGATTGAAAAGTGCTCTGTATTCAATATGATGGATAAGCTTGGGAGAAGAAAAAAGAAACAAAACAAACAAAGAAACAAACAAACAAACAAACAAAAAAACCCAAAAAAGTAATGTTTAAGATGAGAAAGATCAGTTTAAAGCAAATTGAGTCCCATAGCATTAATTACAGAGTAATTTCCCTTTTTTACTAACTGCACCAAGACGTTTGCAAAATAAATAAAACTTCCATGCTTAGCAAAAGAAGTTCCTGTTTGAACAAAAAATGATAATAATGACTGCTCTTGTTGTGTCGAATATCAGATCAAAGTGCCAAGTTTAGAGAGTACAAAAAAATATAAACAGTAAATGCAGTTTGCATATAATTAGGCTTCATTTTTTTAAATTTTTTGTGCCCATCCCAGAGGCGCAATATTGTTTTAAACAAGATGACTGGAAAGAACTGAATTTTTCCTATTTTTATGCCTACTTTGGTGTCAACTGACAAAGTATTTGCAGAGAAAATGTCAAGGTTAAAGTTTACCACAGACACACACACACACACACACACACAGACGCACACACACACACACACAGACAACCGAACACCGGGTTAAAACATAGACTCACTTTGTTTACACAAGTGAGTCAAAAATGGGACTAGTTCTGATTATGCGTGCAATGCATTCAATGGGCCAGCCGACACAAAAATATTTTCAGTTGTATTCAAAATACTTTATTGTCTGCTTCAACCAAAAAACAGAAAATTCTCTTTCGGCTCACTTAAAAGGCCCGCCAGCAAATATCAAAGAGAAAAGCGAATGACTGACACAACGAACACATCAGCTATCATGTAAAATGAAAAGCATTTGGGATATTACATTCTAAAGTAGAGAGAAACAACTGTGTGTGTATGTGTGTGTGTGTGTGTGTGTGTGTGTGTGTGTGAGAGAGAGAGAGAGAGAGTCTATGTGTGTGTGAGTCTGTGTGTGTGTGAGCGACGTGCATGCGTGTGTCTGTGCTTGCGAGTGTGCGAGTCTGTGCGCGCGCACATGCACGTGTGTGTACTCTTCAATCATCATGAAGATGAAAATATTTAGTAAGGTAATGATAACATTTTAAGAGACAAATGATCATCCACAAATCAAATTGACAAACGAATCAGCAACAGGCGCACCCTTCCTTGATCACAATGCACATAGAATCTAACCAAATCAAATCAAAACCAATGGCGTAAAAGCCCAGTCGTCAGGGAAAAAACAACAACAACCCCAAAAAAACAAAAAAACAAACAAAAAAAACACGACCGCGCCCCTTTTCGTGTAAACGAAACTTTCATGGATGGACAATCACCATTCAACCAATCAGTTAATGCATGAATGAATCAGTCACGTTACTGTCTGATACACTCAGTGCACAGAAATTTACCTTCGTGTCTAGTCTAAATCACCTGGTCATGAATAAACAATGAAGTAATGAGAAGTTCAGGCAATATCTACAATTAATTTGATCCCCTCAAGACGAAATGAGTAGTGTTCACAAGGCGTGGACGTTCACTCCGCCAGTTATATAAATGAGTGGAGGGGAAGAAATGTGGATATTGTATTTTTGTATTTTGAATTTCTTTTTATCACAACAGATTTCTCTGTGTGATGGCCTTGAGGCCACGCGTCCGCCTAGGAAGCGAGAGAATCTGAGCGCGCTGGTTCGAATCACGGCTCAGCCGCCGGTATTTTCTCCCCCTCCACTTGACTTTCAGTGGTGGTCTGGACGCTAGTCATTCGCATGAGACGATAAACCGAGGTCCCGTGTGCAGCATACACTTAGCGCACGTAAAAAGAACCCACGTCAACAAAAGGGTTGTTCCTGGCAAAATTCTGTAGAAAAACCCACTTCGATAGGAAAAATAAATAAAACTGCATGCAGGAAAAAAAAAAAAAAGAAAAAGAAAAAAGGGTGGCGCTGTGGTGTAGCGACGCGCTGTCCCTGGGGAGAGCAGCCCGACTTTCACACAGAGAAATCTGTTCTGATAAGAAACACAAAATACAAAATTGCCAAAGTTCATTCAAACAACATTACATAACACAATTCTGAACTATGTCTCTGGACCTTGCGATTGGAATGACTTCCTCTTTCGCTTCGTCAAGTCTCCACACTCAGCTCTTTCAAGCCTGACCTCAAAACCCACCTCTTCCCAAAATAGCTTCCCTTCCCTGCCTCTTCCTTGTCTTCAGTTCCTCCAGTTTTAGAGTTACGCATATAAATATTATTATTATTATTATTAAACTGAAAGGACCCACCGTAAAATAATAAGATAATGTAAATAAATAAATAAATAAATAAAATAAAAAGGTTCCTTTTGCTGTTGTTGTTTTTTGCATGATTATTATTATTATTATTAAACTGAAAGGACCCACCGTAAAATAACAAGATAATGTAAAAAAAAAAAAAAAGAAAGAAAAAAAGAAGATAAAATAAAATAAAATAAAAGGGTCCCTTTTGCTTTTGTTGTTTTTTGCGGTCAGAAGACAGTTGGGGACTGGACAGAGAGCGGGGAAAGGTCAAAAACAGGTGTGAACTCAAGCTTGGACTCTGGACCCATCCGTAGATAAGAGCGATGACCTGTACTTTTTTCTGCGACATGACAGACAGGCAGCCCTTGTTATTGATCTCTCTGAGGAATGAAGACCTTCTGTATGGGGTTCGGGATGGAACGAGGGAAAACTGCTGATCTTTTATCATTATTATTATTATTATTATCATTATTATTATTACTATTATTTAATTTTTAAGGGCATATTGTTTAATTCTGGCATTCAGATACACAAACGTGGAACAATAAATCACCAATAAACGGTGACAGAATCAGTAACAGATATGGTTGGAAAAAAAGAAGAAGAAGAAAAGAACGAATTTAAGCAAAGGAAACTGAGCACTTAAGAACAAAGCTGTATGATCATGTTCATGGGAATGAAGGGGTAAACTACTGATCAAGGTCGTTGGGAATGAGGGGGTGGGGAAGGGGAGCGGGGGGGGGGGGGGTGGGGGGGCGCGCTTCTGATCACACCCTCGTCGCTGGCCAAAGGGGAGGTCAGTGGAACAAGTTTTGCTTCAATTAAGGCTGGGTCCTGGACAGGGCCACAGTGGAATTAATCACACGGCATTGAAAGCCTGGCGTTCCGCTGTCGCAGTGTTACTTGGCCACCCAGTGTTTTCAGCACGCTTGAATTAGATGTGTTACTGCGTGGACTGGACGCAAAGTTAATGCCCTCCGTGGCATTGCCTGTGCTTTGTCCACTTGAAAGTCCGAACAGACAAGAAGGAGGGAGAGGGGAAGTGGACAGATAATCGAGCCACGGTAACACAGGGAAGTTATATATATATATATAAAAGCTGGAGATAAAAACACAGAGGGCAATACACATGGCGGACTACAACTTGAGGTAGAGAGACAGTGCGTCTTCCGAAGATAAAGAAGTTTGCGGTGACACTGACCCGAGTGGGAAGTAGGACAGGCGCGGATGGACCGACAACGTGTGGCACAGACAGCACAGCAATGACTGCCAGAAACCAAGTGAACGATAGAGACAGGGAAAGACAGATCAGAAGTGAACGATCGAGACAGGGAAAGACAGACCAGAAGTGAACGACAGAGACAGGGAAAGACAGACCAGAAGTGAACGACAGAGACAGGGAAAGACAGACTAGATGGAACGATAGAGACAGGGAAAGACAGACCAGAAGTGAACGACAGAGACAGGCAAAGACAGACAGAAGTGAACGATAGAGACAGGGAAAGACAGACTAGATGGAACGATAGAGACAGGGAAAGACAGACCAGAAGTGAACGATAGAGACAGGGAAAGACAGAAGTGAACGATAGAGACAGGGAAAGACAGACCAGATGGAACGATAGAGACAGGGAAAGACAGACCAGAAGTGAACGATAGAGACAGGGAAAGACAGATCAGAAGTGAACGATAGAGACAGGGAAAGACAGAAGTGAACGATAGAGACAGGGAAAGACAGACCAGAAGTGAACGATAGAGACAGGGAAAGACAGACCAGAAGTGAACGATAGAGACAGGGAAAGACAGAAGTGAACGATAGAGACAGGGAAAGACAGACCAGAAGTGAACGATAGAGACAGACAGGAAAAGACAGACCAGAAGTGAACGATAGAGACAGGGAAAGACAGACCAGAAGTGAACGATAGAGACAGGGAAAGACAGACCAGAAGTGAACGATAGAGACAGGGAAAGACAGAAGTGAACGATAGAGACAGGGAAAGACAGATCAGAAGTGAACGATAGAGACAGGGAAAGACAGATCAGAAGTGAACGATAGAGACAGGGAAAGACAGACCAGAAGTGAACGATAGAGACAGGGAAAGACAGACCAGAAGTGAACGATAGAGACAGGGAAAGACAGAAGTGAACGATAGAGACAGGGAAAGACAAGACAGAAGTGAACGATAGAGACAGGGAAAGACAGATCAGATGGAACGATAGAGACAGGGAAAGACAGAAGTGAACGATAGAGACAGGGAAATACAGACCAGAAGTGAACGATAGAGACAGGGAAAGACAGATCAGAAGTGAACGATAGAGACAGGGAAAGACAGAAGTGAACGATAGAGACAGGGAAAGACAGACCAGAAGTGAACGATAGAGACAGGGAAAGACAGACCAGATGGAACGATAGAGACAGGGAAAGACAGACCAGAAGTGAACGATAGAGACAGGGAAAGACAGACCAGATGGAACGACAGAGACAGGGAAAGACAGACGAGAAGAAACGATAGAGACAGGGAAAGACAGATCAGAAGTGAACGATAGAGACAGGGAAAGACAGAAGTGAACGATAGAGACAGGGAAAGACAGACGAGAAGAAACGATAGAGACAGGGAAAGACAGATCAGAAGGAAGGATAGAGACAGGGAAAGACAAATCAGAAGTGAACGATAGAGACAGGGAAAGACAGACCAGAAGTGAACGATAGAGACAGGGAAAGACAGACCAGAAGTGAACGATAGAGACAGGGAAAGACAGAAGTGAACGATAGAGACAGGGAAAGACAGACCAGAAGTGAACGATAGAGACAGGGAAAGACAGACCAGAAGTGAACGATAGAGACAGGGAAAGACAGACCAGAAGTGAACGATAGAGACAGGGAAAGACAGAAGGAAGGAAGGGGCGGGAGGAGCATTCTGCAAGAAGAATCACCAAGTAACCATTTGTTTACATAGGAGGATACCTTGTTTGCTGATTAAAAAGACAAAGACAAACGCAAACAAAAACAACCAAGCAAGGCAAACAAACAGACAAACAAACAGAGCAAACAAACGGAGCAAACAGACAGAGGAAACAGACGGAGCAAACAGAGCAAACAGACAGAGCAAACAAAGCAAACAGACGGAGCAAACAGACAGAGAAAACAAAGCAAACAAACGGAGCAAACAGACAGAGAAAACAAAGCAAACAGACAGAGAAAACAAAGCAAACAGACAGAGCAAACAGAGCAAACAGACAGAGCAAACAAAGCAAACAAACGGAGCAAACAGAGCAAACAGACGGAGCAAACAAAGCAAACAGACAGAGCAAACAGACAGAGCAAACAGACAGAGCAAACAAAGCAAACAAACGGAGCAAACAAAGCAAACAAACGGAGCAAACAAAGCAAACAGACGGAGCAAACAGACAGAGCAAACAGACAGAGCAAACGGAGCAAACAAAGCAAACAAACGGAGCAGAGCAAACAACGGAGCAAACAAGCAAACAACGGAGCAAACAAAGCAAACAACGGAGCAAACAGACGAGAAACAAGCAAACAGACGGAGCAAACAGAGCAAACAACGGAGCAAAACAGAGCAAACAAACGGAGCAAACAGAGAAACAGACGGAGCAAACAGAGCAAACAGACGACAAACAGACGAGCAAACAAAGCAAACAGACGGAGCAAAACAGACAGAGCAACAAACAGACGGAGACAAACAGACGGAGCAAACAGACAGAGCAAACAGGACGGAGCAAACAAAGCAAAACAAACGGAGCAAACAAGCAAACAAACGGAGCAAACAAGCAAACAGACGGAGCAAACAGACAACAGAGCAAACAACGGAGCAAACAGAGCAAACAACGGAGCAAACAAAGCAAACAAACGGAGCAAACAGAGCAAACAAACGGAGCAAACAGAGCAAACAACGGAGCAAACAAAGCAAACAACGGAGCAAACAGAGCAAACAAACGGAGCAAACAAACAGAGCAAACAGACGGAGCAAACAGAGCAAACAGACGGAGCAAACAGACAGAGCAAACAGAGCAAACAGAGCAAACAGACGGAGCAAACAGAGCAAACAGACGGAGCAAACAGACAGAGCAAACAGAGCAAACAGACGGAGCAAACAGACAGAGCAAACAAACGGAGCAAACAGAGCAAACAGACGGAGCAAACAGAGCAAACAGACGGAGCAAACAGACGGAGCAAACAGACGGAGCAAACAGACAGAGCAAACAGACGGAGCAAACAGACAGAGCAAACAGACGGAGCAAACAGACGGAGCAAACAGACGGAGCAAACAGACAGAGCAAACAGACGGAGCAAACAGAGCAAACAAACAGAGCAAACAGACGGAGCAAACAGAGCAAACAAACAGAGCAAACAGACAGAGCAAACAGAGCAAACAAACGGAGCAAACAGACAGAGCAAACAGAGCAAACAAACGGAGCAAACAGAGAGAGCAAACAAACGGAGCAAACAGACAGAGGAAACAAACAGAGGAAGCAAACAAAGCAAGCAAACAGAGCAAACAGACGGAGCAAACAGACGGAGCAAACAGACAGAACAAATAAACAGAGCAAACAGACAGGACAAACAAACAGCAAACAAACGTAGCAAACAGGAAACAGACAGAGCGAACAGAGCCAACAAACAGGGCAAAGAAACATGGCAAACAAACAGAACAAACAAACAGTTCCCCACATCAGTCACCTCTTTGCTTGTGTCGCCAGCTGTAGATCTCTGGCACTCTTCGGACTGGGCGAGTTGTGCGACTGATGTGTTGGTGGTGACCTGGTCATGGTCATAGCTCCTGGGGTCATACGTCTCCACCTGACTCACGTTGAAGAGTGACGTGTTCAGTGCTGTAAGTGACACGATTCAATGCTGTGAAATACAATACACTACACTACAATATGAAGCGATGCATTGCAAAGCAATACAATATAGCACAGCACAGCACAATACAATACAATGTTGACCTGGGAGATCGGAAAAATCTTCACCCTTTACCCACCAGGCGCCGTCACCGATGATCGAACCCGGGACCCTCAGATTGAAAGTCCAACGCTCTAACCATTCGGCTATTGCGCCCGTCAATAACCACGATGATGATAACGACTATGCAGACGGTGATAATAACGACGACGATGGACGACAAAACACTTGTTCTATGTCAGCGTTCGGTGGGTTATGGAAACAAGAACATACCCAACATGCACACCCCCGAAAGGTGGATATGGCTGCCTACATGCGTGGTAAATAAACAAAACGGTCATATATGTGAAATGTTACATGGTATGTCTGTCTGAGTGTGTATGTGTGCGTGCCTGGAATCTGATTGAATGACACAGGAAACGAATGACGAGCGCCTCATGGCAGCCTGTTGTGCAAATGACCCCGTCAGTGTTCGTAAAGCGCTTAGAGCTTGGTCACCGACTGAGGATAGGCGCTATATAAGGATCCATATCATTCATTCATTCATTAATAATGCTACTGAAACAGTAATGATAATGGAACAACAGTAACAACAACAACAACAAAGAAAGATAATGGAACAACAACAAGAACAACAACAAACAACAGCAAAGTGATAAGTGCAAAGTCGAATCTTTGCTTTTTGTGTTTGTATTTCTCTTTCGGGTTGGTCTCCCCAGGGAGAGCGCGTCGCTACACTACAGCGCCACCCATTAAAAAAAAAATTCCTGCATGCAGTTTTATTTGTTTTTCCTATCGAAGTGGATTTTTCTACAGAATTTTGCCAGGAACAACCCTCTTGTTGACGTGGGTTCTTTTACGTGCGCTAAGTGCATGCTGCACACGGGACCTCGGTTTATCGTCTCATCCGAATGACTAGCATTCAGACCACCACTGAAGGTCTAGTGGAGGGGGAGAAAATAATTATCGGCGGCTGAGCCATGATTCGAACCAGCGCGCTCAGATTCTCTAGCTTCCTTGGCGGATGCGTTACTTCTAGGCCATCTCTCCACTGTGTTGCCTCAACGTCCTGATAATACGAGGGTCATTCAATAAATAAGGTGAATTTTTCGGTATAAGGACTTCTAATACAGATAGAAGCTTACTTTTTTGTTTTGTTTTTGTTT